>NC_087449.1:7245000-7545000 GCF_036321535.1 Camelus dromedarius | reverse complement strand
ATACATTCCCTTCAAAGTATTTATTATAGTTGAAGCAACACATCCAACACTGAACATGTTACAGTTTTACAGTTATCACATGGTCAGAAATCAAACTGCAGAGCAATAAAAACACAATGGTTTCTTCTCACATAAATTAAAAGATAATTTCAAATGCATTAACTCCATGGGTCCAAATACTAAGTAACCACTAAAGCAAAAATGAGATTAGAACTATGACTTCTTTAGCCTAGAAATGAGATATTTAATGTGAATTGCTTTTTTAAAACAGTAAATTGTACGCTCATTTAGTCAAATAATTGCTTGACTGGATGAACAATGTCAATATTTAAGATAGTGCAATTAGAGACATCCCAGATATTAAGTAGAGGGGCTGCAGAGAACAAAAGATCTGCATTTAAAGCACCCGTGTGTCTGACAAAAGTGACAGTGCATGTGGGTCCAGGATGGATGGCAGAGAACACTGGGTGCCACAGAACTATAGACCAATATACTAAGCCAAACGGGCCCACTTAGGGGAGGGCGTGGCGACCTCTCAGTTCAATAGGATACAATACTGTACACAGAGGTGTCCCAGGTTTACCATACCAGTTTGACACAGGATGACTAAAATAAATTCACTTAAACCTTATCTGCAATAACTGGCAACTCACCTCATCCTTCTCATTTTTCAGCAGCTGATGCAAATTCCTGTTCTTGCATTGTAACTGTCTGTCTCTTTCCTGAAGCCCAATCATTTCCCTCCTGGAGTTTTCCAGCTGCTCCTAAAACAATCGTGTACAATTTTGACTAAAATTAACATAGGATTCAGAGCAAATGAACTCTTAAAAAGATTAGTAAAAACAAGTCACGCACATTGGTATTTGTTAGCTAAAAATGAAGTTTAGCAGCACACAAAATGTTTATTAAAAACAATTACTTAAAGCTTGATGCTATAGAGTTACAAAATTTATTTAAATTTAAATACTAGGTTTTATTTAATTCAAATACCACATTTTTAATGGATACACAAAAGACCTTCAAAGTGGGTCCCTTGAAACACTCCACCTATCCCAGTGATGTTGCCAAGTTCAATACCTTTTACACTTCTACAGCACATGCTGAGAAAGACCCAAAAATGACTGGGAGCTAAGTCTGAAGAAAGCAGGCGACCAAGCAAAACGGAACACTTTAGGTCAAAAAGGGTGGGACCACAGCATGACACCAGTTCTCCCTTCCAAGTGGTAACCTCGTAACAGTTCTCCTAGAGTATACAGCAACCCTGGAACCAACATGGGATGAAGATGCTCACTTTCAATTCATCCCACACTTTCCAGAGGAACTGTGCCAAATTCTGCATGAAGCTGCTGGAATATTTTTAAATCCTCTCGTCTTAATAAAATATACGTCACTCAAGTTATGACATAACTGACCGCAAACAACAGCCCGCACAATCTCTGGTAACAGTGGATCTCGAGAAGACACAGAAAGTTAGGAATACAACTTAGATAACTCCCAGGTTGTCAGACTCATGGGCACCCTCTTCTTTGGAGTGCTTAAAACTTTCTATCACTCCAGACCACTTGGCACGGCTGAACTTAAAGGCACTGGGCCAGCTGAGATGTCCCATATATGTCAAATCAGATTCTCTCAGTCTTCAACTTCACATGAACTCACCACATCCCTGCAAATCTATTTCTTACCCCAGTGAATCATATCACCATCACCAGTAAACTCAAGAGACTTGAACAGTATCTTTAATTTATGACTCTTTTTTCCTCAAATTCAATTTTTTATGAAATTCTACCCATTCCACTCTTAGGTTTTCTTCACATCTCACTTTTACTGTCTTCGTTGGCACTATCTTAGTTCAAGTGCAAAACCTCCCTGGACTGGACGACTGCTAAGGCCTGCTAACAGCTGTCTTTTCCACCAGGTGCTGAGCCCCTACCTCCCTCCATTCCTATATTTTCTATACCTCCTCCTATAATTTCTTCATCCTATTGCCAAACTGATATTTACAGGATGCCATCCTTGTGTTTACACTCCTTGGTGCCTTTGGGTCTCTGTGCAATGCCATTCACATCATCTGGGGCCTGGGTCCCAGCCTGGCCTCGTCACTCTTCATCATATACCATACACATCAGCCCCTAAGAGCTATTTGCTGCTCCCTGAATGGAAAATGTTCTCTTGCTTCCATGCATTTATACAGGTCATGCGCTCTGCCTAGAATGGCTTTTCCAACACTAGCAAATTTTAATTCATTCCTTAATCTCAGACCAGGTGTTACCCCTCTCTTCCCTTACCTTTCACACCAAGAACAATGAGTGAAGCAAATAATTACGGATCAAGCAAATAATTACGGTCTCCTCTCACTGGATGACAATCTCCTTGCAAACAGGGACTGGGTTCCATTCATCTTGGAAATACTCCATAAATTGCTCAAGAAACTGAATGAATCATATGTTACACGCAGAAACTCTTCAAGGATAGACCAGCAACGTTTCCCAATGAACACACATTTCAGTCAACGGCTGACCTAAAATACCCGATTTTGGCCCAGGTCAAATCCCCAATGAGAAGGTATCCTGGAAAATACTCTGTGCTGTGGGTGGTCCCAATAAACAATCACTCCTTAGAGGAAAGGCTCCACAGCCCCAGACCACCAAAATCATTATCTAATTACCCACCAGCTACATACAAGACACTCGGCCACGGGTGCCCAGGTAGAAAAAGTTTTAATGCAGGATTACTGCCTTCTAGGGCTTACAACTCTGGGTCAGTCTTAATTCATAAGACCTTCCATAGGTTTCTCTGATTACGACTAAGGTAGTTTCTATAACCCACAGCCTTTTAATAAGCTTGCAGGGTATCAATGACCCCCTCCATCCCACCACAGTTCCCCGCTCAGCCAGGATACATGGCTGGATAATCTCTATCCCTCAGGCAGGGCACACAGAATGTACAAAAACCTGAAGTTATTATTAAAGAGAAAACATACTGATGCGTGTGTGAGCTAAGACGACAACAGACAACAGTGTACGGCAGCGACAGGCTGGTGCGGGCAGGTGCTGCAGAGGGGCCGGGGTGCTCCCCCCCACCCCCAGCGTCCACATGCAGGCCACTCCAGGCTCCTTCCTCACCGCGCACTCTCTGCTAAAGGGCTGTCAGCCATGAGATACGTCATACACTACATACTGGAGATCCTATCACTCTCCAGTGGAGCTCAGATACTCAGAACGCTGAGTGGTTTTTATTGTTGTCTGTTCTTGGAGGGAGTGAGGTGGGATGGAGAGAGGATACAGAAGAAAAATAAGTAGCGGCATGGACTAATAGGTGAAAAACAGAGAAGAACTGACTTTCTGAGAGCATGAGGATTCAAAGCTTTTACTTTCACAACAAAGAAAGCCCATTAGAAGATAGTACCTTTAGAAACAATTTGCTTTGCATTGATTATATTACATCCTTCATAATATACAATCGTTAAGTCCCTACCAGACTGTGATTTCGAATACCTTCTTCCATCTCGACAAATGAGAAATTCATTTCTCAAATAAATGAATAAAAACACTTTTTTAAAAAAGAACACATAAAAGAAGAGAAAGAATAAGAGCAAAGCAGAGCTAGCAACCAGCGTTCTGTAGTTCAAGGTAGCATGTCAATGGCTCTGTGAAAAATATGTCCTTTGTTCAGAGAAACAAGCAAGTTTACGAAAGCATTCTTCTACGGTCGTCGCTCGAGTCCCAGGGACTTGACTTCTATGACTTAGTTATCTGGCCACTTCTATTACTCAGCTTTAGCAACTTTGGCATAGATGCCCTCAAGAATATTCTTCATGGAATTAACTGATGCAGTTTCTCGCAATAAGACTACTTTAAATTAAGCATCTTCTTTATTAAAAAGACGGATGGGGTGGAGAATCTTTATTTTCCTTGGATAGGAGTATTTCCTAATCTAACTTTCTAGTGATTCAGCAAATCGCTAAGCAGTTCATAAAACCAGCACCTTCAATGCAGACAGGAAGCGGTACAACTGAAATGTATGAGTTATATTCACTTTTACTTACAGGTTTAAAAAATCCTAAAACTTGAAAAAAAAACCCTAAAACTTGTTTGATAAATAAATCCAATGTAAATTTATAGTAACAAACTACATCATGGTGGCCCTGAGATACAGGCTGACGCGTCATTTGTACCTTAAGTTTCGCATAGCAGTTCTGCAGGTGGTCCATATCGCTTCCCAGTTTCAGGTTCTGTGTTTCCACGTTTTCCTGAGCTAGAAGGTTCTTCCGCTGAAGTACGAGTAGCTCATTCATACAATTTAAAACAGCAACTATATTTAATTCTCTCTTTGTCTCTTTACCTTTGGATTCTTCATATAATGAAGGAAAACCGAAAGTAGTCAATTCCTAGTAGGAGAGAACGTTTGCCCAAGAGTTGGTTACCGGACAACTTAGTAAAGAAATAGAGATAGAAATCTTTTCTGAGAAAGAAAACTAACCTGAGATAGTTTAAAAAAAAAAAAAAAAAGGTAACTATCCCAAAGAATTAAGGACAAAGCATTAAGAGGGCAGGGCTCTCTCAGCCTCTGCTCTGTGGTCACCTGGGACCTGCAGCAAGGCACTTAGGTTCCTGCATCAGGAAAAGAAGGGTGAGGCTCCCGGTGGAGGAGCCCCTGAGGCGATGGGGAGGCCAACCTGCTCCAGACAAACACGCTTACCCTGGATCTAGACCAGATGGCCACCAAGGTTCTCTGCAAATCTAACATATACCCTGGGCCAATGTGTAATACAATGTGCTTCACAAGTATTTTTCTCAGAACTTTGATGTGTTTTAGTATATAACATGATTTATGTTATCTATTGCTTCTTACAAAAAAGTATTACCTGATCAAGATATGCAATACTTTGTTCAATATTCTCTTCTGTGCAGAAGGCACTAAAAAAGCTGTGCACATTTTTTGATAAAGGTATTGAAGAACATAGCACTTGCTGTGAGTATAAACTTGATGGAGACATCTTTGTTTCTGAGGTATATTGAGAGATATTTTTGTTTTCTGAAAAAAATCAATAAAAGGCATCTATGTAAATCATTTGTTAAAATGCATGCAAAGCCAATAACATAATCTCCATTACCAAAGATTTTGAATTATATAAATATTTAAGTGTTTTCGAATTAAGGCAAAGATGGTTTTTATATGAAAACCATGTACTTTTTTCTAAAAAGATACAATAAAGCTATGCTCTTAGAAAGCATCTTAATTTACAGTACTTTAGATTCAGATTTATAAAAACAGAGAAAACCCACTTGTTCATGCATTAAAAGTTTATGTGATTAAAGGAATCAGCCAGAGAAATGTATTGAAGTAGCCAATGAATTTAGTTCAAATGCATAAAAATCTTCTCAGAAGTAGTAATGACCGAGTGATCTATCATCCACCCAAAGTACTTGACCCCACTAATTACAGCACAATTCTTGGCTCTCCCTGATAATTCTGCAACTGTTTATGTACCTCTTTAGTTACATCTTCAATTTTTGTGGTAATTACATTTTCATTGAAAACTAACCTTTACAATCACTGCTTTGGCTTACAACCATTCTAAACTCAGTTACCTGAAGACAGACCTGAATCTGTAACAGTCATCCAATCTCCCATAGCAATCACCAGAGCCAGGATACCTGAGGGACCAGTTCAGCAGTGAAACATCTAGTCCAGCTGCTGCCACTCTTCTATGTAGGCATCTCCTTAAAAAGCAGAGAATGACAGCATCTAACGAAAAATATGAAAGGAAATATAAAACCAATATGTAAGAATGAGTTGTGTGTGCTTCAAAACAGAAGGATTCTGCATTATTCACTCTCATGTACTCTCAAACAGAACGAGGTAGAGCTCAATAACTGTGTGTGCGTGCGTGTCAGGATCAAGGTTAAAGGCATCTCAAGTTGTTCACATTGCTTCATATACAAAGCACATGGTACATGATCTAACTCACAGTATAAATCTAAGGAATAGAACTGTACTAAGTAATATTTCCAAATTACACCCTTTAAAATAAAGTACAATTGTTACTTATGTAAAGATGTGATACTTCTTGGTCAGCATTCCCTATTTTTTGTTTGTTTTTACTAACTATATTAGCAAAACTTTTAATTACAATTCCTAGTGCTGACACAGATGTAGCAAAACGATACTCCTCTACACCACTCTTCAGAAATAGATCGACTTATACTACTGCTAATCAATCTGGCAGTATATACCAAAAGTCGTAACAGTAAAAATATATTTTGACTGTTCCACAAATTCCACTTTAAAAATTTATCCTAATAACAATTTTCACAAAGATTCATCCACAAATTATTTACAATACAAAAAAAAAAAAAACAAATAACTTATATGTTCCACAACAGGAGACTAGTTACATACATGACACATTTATGCAAGAGAACACTGTGCAATCTTTAAACACAGCCATGTAAAACTGGGGGGGGGGGCGCTAACATAGACACAAAAGGCAAGAAATGCACGTGAATAAAGTGGATCAAGTGTAAGAAACACGTAAGCTTTTTAGTCTACCATTCATGTTTCCACTTTTCAATGAGATAATGAAAGCAGTAAATATTACTCCATCATAAAAATATTCAAATGAAATTATAAATGGCAACTGGAAATTCATTTCAAGGTCAGGGATAGGAGGGGGAGGGCTAAAGACTGCAGGCAAACTGGAGAACACATGTCAACACTTCGGACAGCTGCTTCTCAGCCACAATAAATTGTGGCCAAAAGAGAAAGCAGGTCCTGTGTTGATACATCTTTCTGTTTTTTTAAGAGATGCTGGAATTCTGGATTTCTATGTGAAATCTCCCAATGCTACCCCTGTTCTGAATATTTAAGATTGTGGGGAAATATTCACAATATAATGTTAATATGAGATGAAAATTTTCATCCATTTAATAAAATTTTAATTGTGCTACTATGTGCCACACACATATTTCTAGGCATGGAGGTAGCCCTGCTCTCAAAACCTTCACATTCTGATGGGGGTAAAAATAGGTAAGAAGTAAGCAATAAATTAAATTACATTAACATCACACTCAGAGAGTGATGAGAACAATAAAGAAAATAAAGCACAGTAAATGAGAGAGCATTATGGTGGGGGTACCTAGATTAGTCAAGGAAGGCTGCACTGAGATGCTGACATCTGAGCTGAGACCTAAATGATACGGAGTCAGCCACAAGACGGTCAAGGACCAGAGCTGGTCAGGCAGAGGAAACAGCAAGTACAAAAACCTAAGGTGGAAATGAACTTGGTACGTATGAAAAACGTAACAGTGGCCAGTGCATCTGAGGCACAGTCAGCAAGAACAGATGTATGAAGTTGCACCTTCTTTAGGTTACAATGAAAAGCTCTCAAAGCAGTTGAGGCAGGAAAGCAGCACATCTCCTCTAAGCTTTAAAAAAGATCCCCCTGGCTGCTCTACCCTGTGAGATTACAGGTGGGCAGTAGTGGAGGCTGGAAGAAATCAGGCTACTGCATTAGTTCGGGCAAAAAGAACAGTGTTAACGCTACAACTCTAACAGTGGAAGCAGAGGCAGGTGGTTAAACGAGGGATGTGTTCTGGAGACGGAACCTTGAGTACTTGTAGATGGAGTAAATATGGGCAAGAGATCAGAGATAATTCTTAGGTCACAAAGCAACATAAAATATATACTCGAGCTAATAGTTGTATGTGTCCTTAATGTTACGATGTCACCCACACAGAAGGTTACCTAGTCTGGCACTGGTCTTTCGCTATTTTGCTACTCATGTGCCTTGGGAAGAGCATCTTGAACTCTTCCGCCCTTCCCACTGCCCTTAAACGAGTGCTTTCAGCAACAGGAAGAGCAGGATGAAGGCTGAGTGTGCACCAAGACAGATGATTTTACTTTTGGTTTTCAGAGGTAGTAGCTATAAGCAAAACAGGACCCAAAAGACAACACACCCAGTTATTCTAACCCAGCTCTGTTTGGGGTAAGTTACTTAACCTCTCCAAGCCCTAGTTTCCTCCCTGGTAAACTGCCGTTATCCCCTAAGGACTCAGCGAGCTGATGCACATGAAGTATCCAGCACACTGCCTGGCATGTGGGACACAGGTAACTATACCAGCTGTCATCATCATCATCTAGACGCAGATCTGTTTGGTACAAATGGCAAGATTCTAAAACCTGTAACAAAACATACTGCTGTTGCTCCTAAAAGCTGAACATAAATCCTTACAATATGAGACAGATATCCTTATAAAATACATTAGACAGTGGATTAATTCTTTGTTAGGCTGGAGGGAGGGACAAGATTAAAAAAAAAAAAAAAAAAAAAAACAGGACTAGGCACCTTTCCTAGTTCTTTTAAAAAGATATTTGTAAATAAGACACAGCAGTGTCCCGAAGTGCACAGGAAGATCATTAAACACCCAAATGGGTCTACTACATCTATACTTAAAACTGTGATTTAAGTCAGTTACTCTTAACTCTTTGAATTTAGTTCTCCAGTGTCTACAGGTTTAGACAGTGAACTGTTCCCTAAACAAACAAAACAAACAAAAAATATTCAGGTCCAGTTAAATGTTCAAAGTGAAAAACCAAAACTCCATTTTAAAGCACTATGAAACAAAACTTACTAACGGTATATAATTTCACACCATTGAAAAGTTTCTATGTATCCTCTTCTGTTCAATGAGGCACCAAATTATACACAATAAAGCCTGTGATAAAAGTTACCCAACCAGTTTTTCCAAGAAAGGAGATTTAAGACTTTCAATACACATCCCCAAACCAAGATACTAATTTAAGCAAAGTATTCTATTCTAGCTCAATCATAGCTAAAATTTCATTGTTGAGGGTTGCAAAATATTTTTATGATATACTAAAGTAAGACAATATTAATTTCAAAAGCAAAAGAAAAAGGTAACAGAAGCATCTCTGCTTTGCATACATCTAATACCATCACAGGTATATTTCAACTTGAAAACTACAAAAGCAGTTAAAGAGGAATTCAACTTGGTGCTGGAACACAGAATTAAGTTCTATATCGTATATATACAAATTATAATTATTATATATTAATCAAGTCATAACAAACCATTCTATAGTTGCCACTATTATCCATGACAAGTCATATAAAGAACAAAATTGATTGTGCTAGCATTTTTACCATAGGTTGATTATAGAATAAAGGGAAAAAGTTAACAGTGAATCGTGTTTTGGTTCAAGTAATCTATAACCCTCAATTCTCTTCATATACCATTGATTAGGGTAGCTACCCAAATTCCCAAAATCATGAGTAAATTTTATGAGCAAAACTTGAAGATTAAAGAATTTAAACATCTTATAAAGTCATTTCATTCATCTATGATTGACAGGGAAAAATCTTGAAATAAAGCAAGAAAAAAATCTATAAAGTAATCCATAAGCAAGGATTCTTTCTCCTATTCCATACATGTTCCTTCCTAGTGGATAACGTACACAGGCATATAATAAACTTCCTTGTTCTGAGTATTTCTCAAAGTACATGTCAATAAATGTCTTCTTAATAGAAAATATTACTAACTGCAGTGAAATTACAATTATTTCAGTAAAAATGTCATCTAACTCTTTCTGAAGAACCACTTCGGCACCCCGCTACTTGCTTTGGGCCCCAAAGTATAATGCCGTATCCTTCAGGTGTAAAATAAGCAAGCGTACTCTGGTCTTTTCTGGGTAAAATGATCATGCAGAACTTAAGAATTACCAAGTAGCAGCTTCAAAGTTAGACTCCTAACAGAAAACTGGAGAGCAGTGAGATAGCTGAACTTAACTGTATACTGTTTTTGAAAGAAAATGAAGATTTTAGTAAGTTTCAAAAAAAATCTGTCACTCTTGATGTCACAGTATTTTCTTTCTTGTGTATTTACCTATACTACAGACAGGAAACTTGGGCTCAGAGATGTCAACAAGATTGTCCAAGGTCACACTTCTAACTGGTTGTGAAGCCTGGACACAAATCTCAGTCTTCCAAACTGTGTTCTTTTTACTCTTGTCACCATTCAACCTTTCAACCCTGTACACACAAATCTATCTATGTTAAAAGAATAAAAGATTTCCACCAAGGTTCCTTAAAAGACTTTAAATTATTCCACTCAGAACACACAGTTCTCAAAGGATCTCATCTACTACTTAAATTGAGGTACTTGTAAACTTCTCCTCTGCTATGTCACCAACAATACCTTTTTCTCATTTATGAACACTTTGCTTTAAAAAGGCATGAAACAATTCCCAGACATGGTATCAGTTCCAAAGAAAGCTATTGAAGATGGAATTAACTCATTTTACCATTTATTCCTAGAATAAATATTAAGACAACATCAAAACTAAGTTTATGGATCTTTAGCAAGAACATTTGTGGTTTGGGTTAATGGCACCTGTTTTTTGCAACAGAAAGTTCCTTGGCTGGTTCTTCTTCCTTCCACCCCAAAGGCTCAGGGCTTCTTAATATACATCAATCACTTTTAGCATCTGGGATCAGGCAGCCTCTGGGAGGGCCCACAATGATTCCTGCTTCCTGGAGTACACACCTTTGGGTTGTTCTGCTCCTTGAGCGTGGGCTGCATTTAGTGACTAGCTTCTAACAAAGTGAATAAGCAGAAGTGATGGGATTTCACTTCCAAATTAGGTTATAAAAAGGCCGTTGCTTCTGTCTGAGGTCATTTCTCACTCACAGCCTCTTGGATCCCTCTTTCTGGGGAGAGCAAGCTGTCAGAGCTATGTTGTGAGTAGCCCCATGAAAGGCCAAAGTGGCAAGGAACTAATTGATGTTTTCAGCCAACAGCCAGCGGGGACCTGAGGCCTGCCAAGAGCTGCCTGAGTGAGGCTGGAAGTGGATCCTCCCCATCAAGCCTTGGGATGCCTGCAGCCTTGGCCAACCCCTGAAGGCAGTCTACTGAGAGACCCTGGGCCAAGGGCATCCAGATTCCCAATGGATAGATACTGAGAGATCGATGCTTCCTGTTTAAAGCTGTTAAATTCTGGAGTAATTTGTTACGCAGCAGTAGATAACACAATATATATGTATACAAATATATAAAACACACAGTACATTTCTGAGTCTCTTCTGTAATTTACATGTTTCCTGCTGACACGTAACCAAAGTGCTACCACTACAAAGGCAACTAATCAGGCTTATGACAGTTATCATCCAGCACTACGATGAATCGCTCCATATTATATAGGTGGATGCCTCCCCCACTAGCTTATGAACTTCCACAGGCTAGGGAACGTATTCATCTCTGTATCCAACAGTTCCTGAAACACGGTGGGAGTTCAGCAGATGTCTACAAAATGACCTGACCCCCGCCATGTGGCACACTCACTCCAGCCTGTGTGCCCCATGTGTGCTTTCTTCCTTCAGCTACCCGCGAACCAATGCCCTTGCAAGCCCAGTTCACGCACACCATCCCCTCCACACAGCCCAGGAAACTATTCTCCAGGTCCTCCTCAATTGACCTCTTTCCCAGCTAGACTCTAGTCACACACTTCTGTACCCCTCCAATCTGAACAGACGGAATGATCAATGAACACTCAAGTAAATAACTGATGATAAATGAACGTGTTCACTCCAGCAAGCAAAAGTGGATAATGAAAACAGCACAGGAAGAGAGCGGCACGAGATGTGAGTCCTCGAGAGGAAGTACTGTTGTCCACCTCGGAAATCTCTCACACTCCTGCCCGCAGAGAGAGCTCAGCAGAAAGCGGTGTCCTGATTACAAGCCCTCCTTCACACAGCACACTGTTCTAAGCGTTCTTTTCAAGCTCACTTGAAATTCAAACTTGAGAAGGCACAATTGCCTACCTAATCAGAATTCTAAGACTTCAATCAAGTGTCAGGAAATAATAGTTTTTCATTATACAGGAAGGCAGTAACATTATACTATCTGGGCTTCTAAACACTGCACAGGAATTTTTTTTTTTTAAACAAATAACCAACTAAAGTCTTTGCTAAAATCTCACAAAGCCAGAGTCACAAAACTGTTGGGTTAAGAAAATAAAATTGTTAAAACTAAGTCTTAAAACAAATCATTCATAAAACTTAAGAATTTAGTTATCTACATACTTTAAGAGATGTTATTACTTTCAAAAGCCAAATACATTATGATTTAGAAGATTAATACTACCTTCTACTATAGTTTTCTTCCAAAGGAGACTGTAGCTTAATTCCATTCAAACACTTCTGCTACCTAACAGAACACCACTGAGATATGCATACCAGTATAGAAACATACTAAATTCAACCTCTTAGACATCTACTTTTTACAAATTTAAAATCTAACTGATTTCATCTGAGCAGCATAATAGTAGGGATTTTCCCCTCAGAAATAAATTCCTCTTCATAAATTAAATTTTAGTACATATCTGACTGAACGCAGTCGCAATGTCGCATCCCCTCAGTCATCAACCCCCTCGCTGAGTCTGTGGCTCTGAGGAGGATTTGCAGCCGGGAGGACAGTGCCCACAACGCAGCCCCAGGCCTGGGTCAGCCAGGCCCACTGTAGCCTGCCCAAGTCTCTCCCTCTGCTGGAGCCCTCCCCTGGAAAACGGGGTGATACCACCTGCTTTGTAGGGTGGTTGTCGGTATCTACTGAGGTAACAGGTGGAAAGCTAGGCACAGAACACCTAGGACGCAGGCGGCTGCTCTAACACACGCGTGCCAGGCGCTGTTCTAGGCACTTTACGTACTTCGTGAAGGCAGCCTTCACAACAAACCTGTGCTACCACATCATTTCCTTTTCACAGGCAAGGGAATTGAGGCGCAGAGAGGTCAGGTAGTCTGCCCAAGGGCACACAGCTAGCAAGTGAGTGGTGGAGCTGGGGGCTCTTCCCCGCCCCAGACTCCAGAGCACGTCCTCTTAACCAGCACGTGCTGCTGCTCCGTGGACGGGAGGAAGCAGGACCCCCACCACTACCCCTTAGTTCCTAGCTCCCAGCTGGGCAAAGGATGCACAGAACAGTTTGAAGACACAAGTTGTGGTAAAACATTTCATGTGTAACCTCTCTTTGAGCTGAGGGACACAACTTCAGTGAAGCTCCAAGCCAGAATCAGCTGTCGGAAAACTACCCTCTCAGCATTCTGGGATCAGGAAGCTACAGTCAACTCCTCATATGCACCTTGAACCAACTGCTACTGAGAACAGGGCCGGACAAAGGTTAAAGCACAGGATCCAAAGTCAAACCACTGGGTTTCAAACCTCAGTTCCAGCCCTTACAAGGTAAGTGGCCCTGAACAGAAATCTCTGGACTTCCTTTTCCTCATCTGCAAAAAGAGAGTAAAAACAGTCTTTACCTCAAAGGATTATGTGGTTAAATAATATATTTAGTTTTAGAACTTATTTAATAACTTGATCAAATAAGTTTATGCATGTAAAGGGCTTAAAACAGATCTTGGGTACATGTAAGTGTGCAGTAAACATTAGCTATTAGGTACTTTACTAATATGGAAATATTTCCATGATTTCTTGGTTAAGTAATTAAAAAAAGATTTCTGGACAATAACATGATCTTATTTGTTCTGTTAAAAAAACTATATATGAGTTTATATGTGTAGATACAAACTCTGGTCTGCAAAGATGGACGTTTGTATAAGAACAGAAAAAAAAGGAACCCAAGACCCAGACCAACACGAGAGCAGCAAGGGCAGGACCTCCCTCCCCTGCCGAACGTATTTTCACTCACATGAAGAAGACATCATGGGTAATCTTTACATGTTTTGTGTCTTCTAATTTTTCTGAGTGAATGTGTTTTTCACATAATGAGAAAAGACCCACGTTTTAAAAAAGGCAATTACGGTGGCAGGCAGGGGGCTGAAGAGCATCCCTCTCAAAAAGCACAACTAATGGCAGGACAGCACAAGGGATAAAAAAAATACAGTAACTGATTAATCCAGAAACAAATAAGCTAAAGTACCAACACACAAAGGCATTAGAAATTATACAGACGTCCCAGAGTCATTCAGGTAATCAATTATGTAAGGGAAACAGAATTTTACCAATGTCAGTAGTTTGTAGTTTTAGACGGCAATCTAGCAGGCTACAAAAATTAGAAATGCATAAATCTTTCCACTAACCAGGTATACTTCTAGACGTCTATTTCCACATATTCAATCATACAAGCTAGCAAGCATGACATGTAAGAACACTGTTGACCACAGTATTATAGTAATGGCAAGAAACTGGAGACAATCTAAATATCAGTATGAAAACACTTAAAAACCAATACATATGGGATAGCCAGAAGGGGTACTGTGGGATTATTAAAGTCAAGTAGATCTGCATGTACAGCACGAAAAAAAGTACTTATGGATAACAAGAATAGTCTGATCACCATTTTTTGCTAAATCAAACCATCTAAACACATTTAGGAGTCAGGTGTGGAAGAGCTACAGTTACCAAGGACATTCCTGGGGAATGAGAAGGTTGGGTGTAGTGAGGAGTGGGCCAGGGTTTTCAGTTCTTCCACAGCACACCTTTATATGGCTGGAATGTTCTAGGGCATGTAGTGTTTTGTAGAATTCTTAGAGGCAGTGGGTTCACGCACAGTTAAGGAGATAATGTGTGCGGACACACTCCCACCTCAATCCCGGAGGGTAGCAGCCCTGCCCTTCAGTGGAAATAGCAATGCAGACAAATGATAAACACTCCCCACCTATCAGCTACACGCCCTGCACCTACCCCTGTGCGCACACAGGGGAGCCAGGATGCTGCCGTCTCTGCACCAGCGGAGGTCAGAGCACGCCTGCGGAGCTAGCCCATCAGGGAAGGAGGCTCCCCCCGCCGCACAGACAGAGTACCAGCCGACCTGGCAAAGGTGGACCCTTCCTCCAGCTCAATTACAATCTAAACTTCGTAGGAAGAAAAAAGGGGGAGGCCGACTTTGATTTATAACCATTAAGATTCTTTTCCAAAAAGAATGTTTTCAGTCTATCAATCTTCTATGACTCAGGGAACTGATAAAGTACATTTCTCTGCTTCAAGGGCAGCTTGTGAAGCCGGTTCAACAGGTGTGTTCTGAGAGCCTCTGCCACTCCATGTGGTATTTCATTGTACAATGACTTCTTATTGCTCACATTTTCATCTGTTTTGGTCTTGGCTCTCCAATTAAACTTAATTTTTTCAAGGCACTGTCACCTGCAGGAAAGAGCACTGGACCGAGTGTTGGGGCCACGGTTCTCAGGGCCACTCCCAACAGACAGTGAGCAACCGCGAGCAGGTCACAACTTCTTAGGTCTTCAGTTCCCACAACTGTAAAATTAGGAGGTCGAACTAGAGAATCTTTAAAGAATTTTCAGTTCTATTGCCTAGACTTTTACATTTCTCATGGGACCTAACATGGACTCCAGTACAGCTATTTATATCAAAATTCCTTCTTCACTTTTTTATAACAGAATGTGCACACACTGTCTTCACAACCACATATTTATCAAGTGAGAGTCTATCTAATTCTAAGAATAAAATAATTTACTCAGCATAAACCATTTAATCAAAACAAGTAAACTTAAAGCATTTTACATATATTAACTGATTCAATTTCATAATAACCCAAATAGTTATTCGCCCCAGCAGAGATGAGGAAACTGAGGCCCAGAGCATTATCTTACCCAAGGCCACATAGTTAAACGTGGCAAAGTCAAGATTCAAACCCTAACAGCCCAGCACACTTAACCACACACCTACCATCTTTCTTTTAGGGGAGGAGGAAATACACAATATGTGAGGGGCTCTGAAGACTGAACACACACGCAGGCACTAGCTTCTCCACCACCTTGCCCTGAGACTAAATTACAATCCAGCAGTATTATTCCAACTGGGTAACTGGAATGTGAGCTGGAAAAAGCTGACAAAATACTGGATGTGATAGCAATTCAAAAAAAAGTTTGAAAAATCTAGTGAATATACAGCCCAAACTGCCAAGTCTTCCCCAAACTGCCATTCCCTTCTCCTTGTGCTTCCAGAACCCTCTGAGTTAACTCTACAGCACAGATCTGACTGTAATGCAAGTTCTCTCCCACCACCTAAACGGAGTTCCCAGCCAGCAAGCCTGCCAGCACACTGTCTGTATCCTGCTTCGGTGTGAGGTATCGCAACTGACCCACAGTCAATATGGAACCCATCTAAGTTTGCTGAAAGAATGGCAACTGAGTTCAATGATGTGTTAGTGTGATGTCGCTCCTGGAACATTACGGCAGGCAAGAATCAGCACTTCAGCTAAGCTGTGACTTAGAAAGGCTTTCCATCGAGTCTCAACTGGAGCCAACCTAGAGAAGCAGGAAGGCGATTTGATATATGGATCAAGGGCATGGAATTTAGAGGCAGTACACCAATTTCAAATTCCTCCAGTGCAGAGATAGGGAGAGCAGAAATCATATTCTTAAAAGAGGATTAAGGCGGGGGTGCGGGGCAGAAAGCATATCAGTCTACCTCTGTGAAGCTGAAAGCCAGCTAAGAAGTCCAAACAAAATAAATAGTGACCATTTATTGGTATTTCATTCTCAAAACTATTAAGTAAAAGGTAATGACATTTACTAAAGGCAATGGAAATAACAAAGAAACTAAACATTTATTCTTGAATCTGTTCTGCAACAATGTAATCATATACCTGCAATCGTTTTTTCAATGATTTAGCCCAAATTTAATCATTGGTTACAGTCCTCAACTGTGGTCCCAGGAGCAGCGGCATCAGTAGCACCTGAGAGCCCATTAAAAATGCAGATTCTCGAGTCCCACTGCAGACCTACAGATGCAGAGACTTGGGGCGGGACCTGGAAATCAGTGTTTTAACAGACCCTCCATGTGATTCTGATGCATAAAGTTTGGGAACACAGCTGTGCTTACAGAATGTGACTTGGTGTAAGTATTCTGCTTATGAAGTTTACGTTACAGAATACCAAAAAGGAACCCTTTCCTAAGGGTGCTGCAGAATGGACTCCAAGAATTACGTAAGAGTGTTTCAAAGTACTAAATGAAGATTGAAAATAACAGTCCTAGAGAACGCCAGCCTAAGGCTTATTAAATCTCAGACAGCGGGAAGAACCTCTGACAAACAAACAGTATGACAATTTATAAACCCCATCCACCTACCCCTAACAAAAGTCTTAGCAAGTCCTGCTGGGTATAGATCCAAGAGAAACTCTTGCACGTGCACGCCAAGAGGTGTGAGCAGAACCCTGGAGGCCACCCACACCCTCAACCACAGGAGAGTGGACCAACCGTGGCACAGCTGCAAAATGGAACATTACATAACAATCAGAAACCTTCAGTGATGCAATAGAGGTGAACCTCAGCAATATTAAGTGGATTAATTTCAACCTTATAAAGTGAAAAACACCTCAGAAGATACCGTGTAACATACATAGTTTTCAATGATGCATGTATGTACAGAATACCCACAGATACAATAAAACTACTTTAAAAGATACCAACGGAATGATGAACACAAGATTCAGTAAACAGTGGCCTCAGGTGAGGGCAGCAGGAAAGAGGGATGGAGGAGCCCATGCAGTTTAAAGGGGTTACTGTCCAGGTCCTAGCTTTGTGCTCCTATTATATTAGTAAAACTAAATAAATGGACCAATTACGAGAATGTGTCACGAACTGAGGAATATAACTAATCTAATTCTTTGCACCTGAAGTCCTTTAAATTTGTTTTAAAATATATATACTCAGTTATTTCAAGCAATTCTAAATTCTACCCTGTCTGGTTACGAGGCACCAGGAGCCCTGAGGTTCCAGGCCTAACTACGGCAAACTGGGGTTAGCTGTTTCAGGCCACAGAATTCAAAGCCAACGATGCTCCCACTCAAAAGTACAAAATCAGACAGTTCTGGCTACAGCTTCAGAGGCTCCATAAAGCCATCCACAGATCTGCGAAGGCTCGTGGGCAGATCTGTTCCAGCTCACCATGTGGAACAGGCAGGGGGGAGCTGCTGCTCCCGAGCCTCGGCCGCGTGCCAGGTGTGGTGCAGCACACCCTCACCCACCCTCACAATGGCCCTGGGAGGGCGTGGGGGTAACACTTCTTACTGATGGAAGAATATGAAGCTCAGAGAGGTGAGATAACTTACCCAGCTACAAACCTGGAAGGCAGGAAGAAAAACCCAGCTATTTAACCAGGAAGGTAAGAGTAAAGACTAGCGACAGCCAGAACTTGAAGTTACTGCAGTTTGGTTCCAGATCACTGCCATAAGGCACATCCCATGAATTTTTTGGCTTCCCAGTGCATATAAAAGTTATGTTTACATTACACTGTGCAATAATAGTATTATGTCTGAAAAAAACAACGTACATGTCTTCATTAGAAAACACTTCGTTGCCAAAAGATGCTAACCATCATCTGACAACGCAGAGTTGCCCATAAACCTTCAATTTGGAAAGACTGCAATAAAATGAAGCACAATAGAAAAAGGAATGTATTTGATTTCAAAGCCTCACGAACGTTGGCCTCCTCTTGACACTCAACAAGTACCCAGAGCAAATGACATAAATTCTCTGAGACCTTCTCCTCATCATAAAATAACACAGCTGATGTTAGACTGCATTTTTTGATGAGCTCTAAAATGTCTTTTTTTTAACATCTTTATTGTGGTTTGATTCCTATAAACTACACGTATTTCAGATGTACAATTTGATGAATTTTGATATATGTACACACCAATGAAACTACCACCACAATCAAGATGGTTAATATTTCCATCGCTCCCCAAGAGGAAAAAATTTCAAATTCCCAATTTATCCCTTCCCACCCCTTTAACTTCCTGGTAATCCTAAATTTGTTCTCTATGTCTGTGATCTGTTTCTGTTTTGTAGATAAGTTCATTTGTATCCTTTTCCTAGATTCCACATAAAAGCAGTATCATATGGTATTTTTCTTTCTCTTTCTGGCTTACTTCACTCAGAATGACAATCTCCAGGTCCATCCATGTTGCTGCAAATGGCATTATTTTATTCATTTTTATGGCTGAGTAGTATTCCACTGTATTTATATGCCACATCTTCTTTACCCAGTCATCTGTTGATGGACATCTGGGTTGTTTCCATATCCTGGCTATTGTAAATAGTGCTGCTGTGAACATTGGGGTACATGTGTCTTTTTGAATTATATTTTTCTCCAGATAAACGACCAGGAGTGGGATTGCTGGATCATACGGGAACTCAATTTTTCGTTCTTTAAGGAACCTCCATACTGTCCTCCATAGTGGCTACACCAATTTACATTCCCACCACCAGTGTAGGAGGGTTCATTTTTCTCCACACCCTCTCTAGCATTTATCATTTGTGGATTTTTTGATGATGGCCATTCTCACTGGTGTGAGGTGATATCTCATGGTAGTTTTGATCTGCGTTTCTCCAACAATTAGTGATGTTGAGCTTCTGGGAGAAAATATTTGCAAATGATGCGACTGACAAGGGACTAATTTCCAAAATACACAAACAGCTCATATACCTTAATATCAAAAAACAAGCATCCCAATCAAAAAGTGGGCAGAAGACCTAAACAGACATCTCTCCAAAGAAGACATCCAGGTGGCCAATAAGCACATGAAATGTCTTCTTGCTTTTACATGCTAGGCTCTAAGGAGGAGGACGTTTCTAAAACTTGGATACGGAATACAAGCTTAACCCACTCTGCTGCACTTTGCTTACTGTGCTTTGCAGACACTGTGCTTACAAACTGAAGGTCTGTGGCAACCTTGCATCAGAAAGTCTACTGTAGCCATTTTTCACAACAGCATTTGCTCACTTCATGTCTCTGTACCACATTTTGGTAATTCCCACAATATTTCAAGCTTTCTCATTATTATTATACTTGTCATGGTGATCTGCAGTCAGTGATCCTCGATGTTACTATTACAAAGAGATTAGGACTCGCTGAAGACTCAGATAATGGATAGCATTTTTTTTTAAATAAAGCACTTTAAAAATTAAGGTATGTACAATGTTTTTTAGATAGAATGCTTTTTAAAGATATAATGCTATTACACACTTAACAGACTATAGTCTAGGGTAAATGTAACTTTTATATGTACTGGGAAACCAAAAAACTCGTGTGGCTCACTTTATTTCAATAGTTGGGAACCAAACCCACTGCATCTCCGAGGTATGCCTGCAGAGAGAAAAATGCTGACAGTGCCATCTTTCAGACAGGAAAGCACAGACCACCAGACTAAAATCAATTGGCAAAAGACTGACAAACTCAAGACTGTGTCCTATATAACATAAACTCTAACAACTCTAACTCTATATACATACATACAGTTACACACATACATATGCATAGAACCTAAAGCTCAGGTAAAAATTAGTCATCCCTCAGTATGTGAAAGGGGTTGATTGCAGGAGACCCCACTGATACCAACATCTGAGGGTGCTGAGTAGTACAGTACAATGAACACAGTCGGCCCTCCTTATCCGTATTTACTGATGCAGATTCGACCAACCTGGGTCCAATTCAACTGATTCAATTCAATCTGTGGTTGGACAAATTCTCAGCTACGGAGGGCTGTATGTACAACGGCTGGTACCTATCTTGGATTATAAGTATCTACTGGCCACTCATTGTATCAAACAAAGCAATTAATGGTCAGGGGCTGCCTATGTTAGCCAGTGACAAGACAGATGGTGAAGGGCAGATAAGAAATATATCAGAAGTTGGACTGACACACACAGTGACAAGTATACAAAAAGGAAGCATTTATTCTCTCACGTAAAAATCTGTCTTTGGTACCAGACAGAATACAGTGTCACTGAGATAAAGAGAACAGAGGAGCAAGGTTAACAATGGGTTTGGCTACATGTGTGGAGATAAACAGCTCAGTGTAGAACTCACTGGGTTTATATATGCCCTCATGAGACATTCACATGGGGGTAAACTCTAGGGACTGGAGAGCAAAAGGCATCAGGGCAAACTTAGGAGTCATCAGCATGCACGTGGCAGCTGAATCTACACAGGAAAAAAGGGGCAGCAGAAAGAACCCGGAAGAATATCAACATGTAACAGGTGAGTGAAGGTGACCTAGATGTAGGAGACAAAAATCCGGGGATGGTGTAGGGGAGATTTAGGAAAGCCAAAGAAAAAGTTTTAAAGAGGGAGTGATGAAGGGCAGCAAATGCCATAGAAAGAACAAGAGTTAAAAAGAATATTATACTGGATTTGATGACTAGTGATTTATGACAAGGCTGAGGGGTAAAAACGGAAATCGGATTTCAGGAAAGTGATCGGTAAATAAGAAAAGGAGATAATAAAGGTCACTTGTTCAAGAAGCTTAGTTTAACAAAATATATTTAGCTTCCCTGAACATAGAGGCTTTACCTGATGCTCAGGGATAGATCCACTAGTGATTTAAAAAAAAAAAAAAAAAAAACACCAAAATCCTGTCCTTCAGTTAGTTCTTACTCAATTACAGTATTTTTATATCAAACAGAAATATTAAGTGCTTAACTGATGTAAGGTGTTTTTCCAGGACTGTTCTGGATATTAACATATCTTCTTATTTAATCATCACAAATCTATGAAGCAGGTATTATCCCTAATTTACAAATGAGACAACTAAGGCACAGAGAAGAGGCACAGTTACTACTTGCCCAAGGTCCCACAGCTAGTGGCACTATGGCAGTCAAATCCCAAATTTCACCCCAAGGACTAGGAGGGAGGGCGGGCAGGCAGGAGGGCAATGCGTGAAGCGAGGGTTAATAGATGAGAACTGTAAATGTTATAGTTATTTCACTGGCCACAGCTGCAGTTTAGTATCTATTCGAAAACTTACTTTTAATTTGAAAGAATTTATGCTTTCTCTTATCTCAGAATCCTACATTGCTAGGACCTGACATTTTTATGCCTCTCATGACACTCAGTTTCTGAACTGCATTAAAATTGTCATTTCTGCTACTGAATTGCAAGCTGCTTGAAAATAGGAGTGCATCTTATTTATCTTTGTGTCTCTATTCCCCAATCTTTAAAGTAAAAGATACTAGATTTACTGTTGTAATCATTTTGCCGTATACACAAATATTGAATCATTATGCTGTATACCTAAAACTAATAATAATGTTATATGTCAAATACACCACAATTAAAAAAAGAAGAAAGATGCTCAATAAAGGTTGATTGTATGAACATCATTTTTACTTTTCTGAAGTTTCTGAGGGCTTCAATAACATTTTTAAAGTCTTGAATTGCTATGTAGGGCTGCTGAGTTTCGGATATTACTTGGAGTGTCTATGTTCAGAACATTTTTGGATCTCTCAAATTACTGATTTCCGGTGGAAATAGCCTTTTAAAGTAAAAATCAATATAATTCCCCTGGATAAAACCCTGTAAAGATTCTCTATCACCTACTAGTCAAAGGTCATGGCTGTTGTCCAACCTTATCACTAACCCTTCCCCACCCCACCCCACCCCTACCCCCGGTTCCACTACCAAACCACCTGTACGTCCTCAACAGTACACTGCACGGAACATGCCAATACGTGTTCACCAGCTGAACACCTCATCCTCCATCAAGACATAGCTGAAATTCTCTCTTCTAAAGCCTTCTCATATCTGCAATTTTTATTTTCTGTTTTTGCCCTCTCCCCTACTATACTGTGAATTTCCTGAAAACTCCACAAGACATCACTCATATTTTTATCCTCAGGCCTGGCAAGTAGAAGCTTAGTAAATGTTTAATAAATGTTTATTAAAAGGATAAATTATTAATGCATAATTCACTAAATCTGCAGGTACCATATAATATTGACCCACTATCAAAAGTAAAGATTTTAGGTAGTTTTCCATTACAGAATGGTAATGAATAGTGCACTTTTCTATTCTATCTCATCCCATAAACTCATGAATTCAAGATAACTTGTACCGTCAATACCAGCTACTCGTGATCACCATCACCAAAGACACCAAACAGACCTACCCACATAGTATCCAAACCTCTTTGTGACCCAGTCAAACCAATAAGGCATAGTCACAACTATTGGTAAAAGAGATTTTTAAAAATCACTTTAAAAGCTTTGGAACCGCTCCAATTTAAGCACGTGAAATGAATTAAAATGACACAATTCTGGGGCAGTGTCTTTTTCATCTTTTTACCTCCAGGTTCACACCACACGGAAGGCACTCAAATGTCTACATTTGTAAAACCCGTATCACAGCCAGCTTTGTCAAAGAAGCTCTGTCAGGTGTTCAGACAGCCCAAGGACATAACCTGACATTGCGCTGGCCTTAAGGCCTTAGGCAAATCACCGAAACAGTTAATTAACATTTCCTTTTTCTCATACACTGCCTCAGCATGTTTGGAACATAACGTGCTTTAACAAGTCCTGTCACAAGGCACAATGTGTTAGGAGATCTTCACATTTCATCCTAGAATAACTAGTCCCCGCAGTTATCTTCAAGCTGCTTCACCCACGTTACCTAATTCTGGGGCTTTATTATCTTCACTGTACAGATGGGGAAAAGGGACAGGAAGGAAGGCTATAAAATGACTTGGCTGAAGAGGCCCAGCAAGTCACTAAAAGTGCCTTCACTTTATCAGTTCCTTATCCTCTCTTCAAAGAACCATTTCTTTTGAGAAACTTTCACTGACAGCTGGCAGAACACAGCACCAAATTAGTTGTTAGCTTTCACTTGTTTAGTTTGAGGTCTGCAGGTTATGACTGCCCTAGGACAGGAGATTTGACGGATTACGTTCTGATGACTGAATCCAAATTCATAAATCTACCTCTAACTGCTAAATTTCCAGACAGCTTGGTCTCAACTTCAAAGGCCTCTTTTTTCTCTCTCCAGGTCTCTAATTCTTTCGAATTTTACTCATACTCCTAAATGTGTCAAGTCATACCTACCTTTTAATTCGGGATCAAGGCTGCCAGAATTTTCTCCTCCTTAAACAGTAAACCTGAACCATGAAGGGTTCCGGGACACCCAACATTCACAGCCAACTCCAGACTCGAATCTGAACTGTTAGGGGAGTCCAGCAATTTCCAAATTCCAGGCAGCCCCCTCTTACACCTCCGAACCACCCTGGGAGAAGTGCCTCTTCTAATTCTCACCCTATTATGGGGTCCAGAAGGAAATCACAATTCTCAGATTCAACAAGAACTATATGAGGGCTGCAAGGAATGACAATCAGGTAATCACAACCATGGACCTTGAAATGGGGTAACAATCTAAAGGTTTCCACATTACACGTGCTGAGAACAAATTATTTAGCAGATTCCATTTCCTGGGCCCAAGTGACTTGCATAACTGGGTGATCAGCATAGGCTCAAAAGAGGGCAGGGTGCTCATAATTCAGTTTCCTGTACTTTACGACAAAATTCTACACGAAAATATTCTCACACACGCCTGCCTTTAGATGATGTAAGTTGTTCGCCTGGACTTTTAACTAGACCTCTATCGGGTTCTCTTCCCCTGCAGTGGCCACGGGCCACCAGTAACTCATTCTAACGACTGTCTCTTGCAGCTCGAGCTAACAAATTCCCTAAGCCCGCGAGCCCCGCAGCCTCTGCTAAGCAGATACCGCAGCCCCAAACTGGCCACCCCGCCCCCCGTCCCCACGTAGCTCGTCATCCCGCTACAGGCGCCACCCTCTCTCCATCCTGGAGAGGGTTTGGGGCTCAGTGCTGCGACCGCCCGCAGGAGCGGTCCCCGAGCTGGCACCTACCTCCCACCTCCTCATCCAGGCTCGGCCGGCGGTCAACGCTCGCCCGCCTCCTCCAACGGCCCCAACGGCCGCGCCGAGCCCACGGCAGAGAAGCGGGGCGCCGAGCCAGGTGCCGGCGCTCACCTCCGCGCCCGCCCCCTGTCCCCTGCCCCCCACCCGCCTGCCCGCCCCAGGCCCCGCCGGCACCGGTGCCCCTCCCCGGGCGGGCGCGTCACAATCCCCAGCGCGGGGCGCGGCTCTCACCGTCACGGCCCCCGGGTGCTGCGGGGAGGCACGGCTCGGCGCCCTAGACCGGCTCGCGCAGCCCCGAGGGCCCGCACAGGCGCGGCGACACTCAGCGCCCGGGCCAGCGGCCCCGCCTCCACCTCGGGCTCCCGCCCTCCCCGCCTCCGGCCGGGCTCCGCTCCGCCCCTCGCGGCCGCCTCCCAGGCTCGGCAGGTTCGCAAGGTTCCCACCCCGCCCCCGCGCCGCCGGCGCCGCAGGCCCAACCGCCTCCCATTGGCTCCGCCAGTTGCTAGGCGATGAACAACCGCGGCCTGCATTGGTCCGGTGGGGGCCTCCGGAGTCTCCTCCCCACATCCAAAAAAACCCGGAGAAAAAGAAAACCTTATCCCTAGAGCCCGAGCGGGATGCGGGCGCAGCTGCGGCTGCGGCACCTGTTACGCCCTGTGATTCACCCGGCCGGGCCCTGCTCCCCACCCCCTCCTCACGCCCGCGGAGCCGGGGGCCCCGGGCTCCGTGGGGGAAGGGGGTCGTGGTTGCTTTAAGGCACGTGTTCCGAGCCCCGGCGAACCCCAACACACACCCTAGGAGCAAAAGTGAAGCTCTCAGAAGAGCCACGTGCCCTTGCAAAAGTGGGGAAGTAAACCAAACAACAGCCGGCACCCAGAATTAGGTCAGGCCCAGGGGAAGGGTGGTTCAAGCGCCGGGAGTCGTGGATGCAAAGGAGAAAGTTCATGTAAAATTAGGGCCAAGAAATGGACCTAGGCGGAAGACAGCGGGAAGACTAAGAAGAGGCACTCGTCAACTAGAAGTTTATGCAAATATGTCCCCCACCCACTGAGCAAAATATGCGCAGAGGAAATGTATGCCTGCTACACCCGAAGCTGGGGTCATGCCGGCTCCTCTCCTGTTCCATGTCAGCCTGAAATTCTCCAGGGAAGATGAGAGGCCAGAAAGAGGAAAGAGATGAGATGGAGAAATCGCAGACATATGAGTTGAGTTATAAACACAAAAATGTACTTGGATAGATTTTTTTTTTTAAAGTGAAGCCAAGAAATTTACTCGAGGGTAAAAACAGGTTTGGTATTTTAAAGAGGCCCCTGGGAGCACTTTGAATCCAAAGTACTGTGAGACAAGAACAAGAAATAATAACACTGAAGAACAGGGAGGGAGAAGTGTCCCCTCCCAATTTACACACACGTATTCCCAATCCTGGATGTAAGATCAAGGCGAGAAAGTGAGCACGCCATGGTGACAGCTTCAGAATCCAGCGTAATGCTCCTGTTTGCCTTTGGCCTAAGCGATCAGGAAGCCCGGACTGATGCTGTTAATCACAGGTAAATGACAGCCGAATAGCCAGTTAGGGCCCATCATTGTAAGGACGCTATTAGCTCGGGCTGGTGGGGAGGAAAACCCATTATTACCAATAATTACCTTAATCCCTAATCCAGGGCACTGAAGAGCGTAGAAGGGGTTACCCTCATGCTCCTAAGAGGAGTTTTGTAATTTAAACTGTCCACCCCACCAAACCCCACACCCCTTCCCATCAAATGAAGCAACTCTGCGTTAGAGTTTTTCTTTGAAGTAACACAGCTTCATTTTGACCATTTAACCTCCTCGCAGTCTAAAAGAGGTCTCTCCAATTAATCAATTGAGATTAATTAATAAAATAAGCAGCGTCTGGCACCCCCTGTTGTGACCTCGCCACTTACAGAGCAGGATTTTTAGAAAGCCTGGGTCAGGCTGAGGCAAACTCCGGGAAGTTCGGCTCCGCCCCCAGCCTCAAGGATGAATCAGAGGTCTCAGGTTAAACCAGTGGTTTTCAATCCTTTGCTAGCCAGACCCACTTTCCACTCCTGAAAATTATTGAGGGCCCCAGAGAGCTTTTGTTTATGTCGGTTGTAACTATTGATATTTACTACCCTGGAAATTAAAACTGAGAAGTTTACAAATATTTATTTTTTTAAATAATAAATAATTACATCTAAACATAAATAGCACATTTTTATAGAAAATAACTATTTCCCCCAAATAATAAAAAGAGTGGTATTACTTTAAAAATTTGCAAATATCTTCAAAGTCTGGCTTAATGGAAGGCGATTGGATTGTCAAATCTGCTGCATTCAATCTCTTGCACTATTTCAGGTAGCCTTTGGAAAACTCCACTGTGCACTCAGAATGGGAGTAACAAAGGCAAATAACATTTTAGTATTACAACAAAAATAGTTTTGACCTTGCAGATTCCCGAAAAAGATCTTGAAGATAATCCCCCCAAAACCCCCCTTCCTCAGATTATACTTTGAGAGCCACTGGTCTAAACCTCTCTTGGTACTCCGTCCCCCTTTGTCAATGACTGGTTTAGGAGCTAAGCATGTGACCTAATTCTGGTGCGGACCTAATGGGAAGTGGGTGGAAGGGGACTTCAGGGACAGGGTTTTATCCCTGAGCGCCCATCAGAAGTCTTCTCCTTGCTGCTCGCCTTGGCCATCCTCCAGGGAGCAACACATGTTTGGAGCTGCCGTGACACATCTCACAACAACGAGAGAAAAGCAAAGAAAACACAGGAAAGGCAACCAGCACCTAGAGGTCAGTAAGTGCCTAAGTCAACCTCCCCTTGCTCTGCATACCTCCAGGCTGCTCACATGCGGGATAGCAAGTGGCCTGTCGCTTAAACCGTTTGGGTCGGGTATTCAGTTACTTGCAGGCAAGAAGATCCTGACTAATGTACAGGACAAGATGAAGAATTTGGCTACAGCCTGAAAATAGTCTAAGCTCACTTTTGGCACAGGGATGAAGGAATTGGGCTCGACAGAACTTCGTGATGGCAAAGGATATAAAGGGGGAAGATATGATCTGGAATTTTTTTTTAATGCTTTACCGTGGCTACTTTCCCCTCTTCTAGCAAAATTAAGGAGATGTGGCTATTAGTGTTGTTTTCCAAAACACATCAAAATTCCCACCGTTACTCCTCTACAGTCTATATCACAGTGGTCAGAGCAATGCCTTAAAAATATTATTTACATCATGTCACTTTTCTGCTTTGGTTCCTCTCACTCAGTGGTAAAGCCAAAATTCTTTCATGGCTACAGGGTTCTTACGACCTGCCCTCCATCTCCTTACCTCTCTGACCACCTTATATCCTACGACTCTCTCCCTTACTCAACCATTAGCCACCTCACTGTTTCTCAACCTTGCCAGGGATGTTCCTGCCTCAGGACCTTTGCACTGTTCCCTCTGTTTGAATGTTTTTCCCCTTAACATCTGTATTACCCATCTCTCCCCTTTCAAGGCAACCAGAGTCACCTCCTTTGTGAGGCCCTATCTGACAACATTATTTAAAATTGGAACCCCCTTCCAGCTTTTTAAATATCTCTTACCTTGTTCTAATATAATATTCAACCATAACACACAGTTTACTTGTTTTTGTTTGTTTGGTCCATTTCCTTTTTAGAATGTAAGGCCAGCAGGGATGGAGATTTTGTCTGATTGTTCACTGATACATGCCCAATGCCTAAGACAGTGCCTGGTTCTTAGTGAATGATGGTCAGTAATTATTAGTGAGTAAATAAATATGACTTCAAATGGATGTTTTTCATTTCAAATAAATCACCTTGGCGGGCTATATACGTGTTCCAGTGATGCTGCTCAAAGCATCATGTCAGTAGTCACTGAATTTTTGAAAAGAACTCTCTTTGAGAATAAATCTGATTTTTGGAATGATCCAAAAGTTATTCAGAGCCAAATCTCATGAACACATTCTGGAGTCATGTTAAAATGCCAAACCTGTGTTTTCTAACTAAGTCACTGCATTTGGGTGGATAAGGAAAGGTCAAAAAACAAGATGTGTTTGATTTTCTAAGACAGACATTGACTGTGAACAAAATTTCAAAGAGGAGTTCTAAAAATACGCACCAGTAGCAAGTTGCAGGGAAAATATACATGTATTTAAAACTCTATATGTTTGTCTATATGTGTAGATTAATCTCGTCCATCCTGTCTACAGATTTCCATTCTTGCCCCTGCTACATAAGTCTTTCAAAAATTAAAATCAGATCCTTTCTGCTGCCCCCACCACCACCAATTAAGAGTCTTTCCTGAGCTCTCACTGTATTTAGCATGAAGTTGAACTTCCTACCCAGTCGTGCATGCATGATCTGGCCCCTATCCCCCTCTTGAAACTCTCACTTTTGTACACAAAGTACCAGCCATCTCGGCCCCCTTTTTTCTGCCCTGGTCCTTTGAACCTGCCAATCAGTCTGCCAGAAGGCTCTTCCCACAAAAGTTCAAGACTCCAATTCTTTTTCATCATTCGGATCCCACTTCGATAAGTAAAGCAACGTTCCTGAGCTTGGCTTTGTTTACTTGTTTGCTTGCTTATGGTCTGTCTTCTCCCACTAGAATGTAAGCCCCATGAGGGCAGGGACCTTGTTGGTCATGTTTGCTCTGTACTCTCCTTGCCTGCCCCAGACGGTTGCTGACCACACTGTTAACAGTGAGATTGCTTTCCCTTTTATTAACCTCTGTAATATATGAATTTTTCTAAGTATGTATTATTATAATTTTAAAATATTTTAGTTTTGCTGAAATAAATAGGCTCTGACTTTACTATGTGTATGGAGTTAATAATCCATCCCCTATTTACTCATATGTGTTCCTCAGAAACCAGTGTTTCAAATACCCCAGCAAATATTCACATTGCTTCTAATAACTTGTGTATCCAAATCTGAATAATAATGGGCCAACTCATAAAGGATTTCTGGCATAATTCATACCATCTGGATTACTTCAATAGCAGCAACGATTTTCTGGATCTATAAAGAACATTCCTTGTTAGGGCCTGTGTGCTATGAAGATGGACTGAGTCACCTCTCCTTAATGGCCCCGCTTTCATTAATTCTGTGTTCTGGCCAGGGCTATCTTTCCAGGGGTGGCAGGAGTACTTTCCAAGGGTAGTTAGAAGTGTAGTCTCGCTGGATTCTGTTCTAGAAACTTTCATATCCATGGCCTCATTTTATTCACAAGATCAATTTAAGCCTATTTATAATTAACCTCAAAATAGTGTAAGACAGATTCCAAGGGCCGCGAGACTTCAGGGTCCTGGCTGTGGGCTGGAATGGTCAGGGGGTCCCCTGCGGAGGAGAGGAAACTGAAGCAGGGCCTTGGGGCCATCTTCACATTACAAGCCTGGCCATCAGCAGAGACCAGCCCACTAGCTCTGCTTCCTGATCTAAAAGGTGGCCTTCCACTCAGCTGGGCTCCGCGCCTCTAGCTGTCTGAGTGAGTCCCTGCATCATGCTGCATTTCCAAAGATGATTCACTTCTGGCCGATCCCTTTGGATTTGGTCCAGGAGAAGTTCAGCTTGAAATGACAGTCCGGTGCCGTTTATAAAGCACTAGCTGAGTTTGCAGAAAAAGCAGACCACTGCGGTTCCCTCTTCCTCTCACCTCCACCCAGGTGAAGATTCCCAGAAAAGGAAACTATCCCTCCTCATTACCAGGCCTGCCCCACTGCCCTACCCTGCCCCCCGCCCCCACCCCCAACGCAAACACACAGAACAGCAGACAAAATGCTTGCTTATCTTCTAGCCGTTCCACATGCAGTGCTTTAGATTTTTGTCTGGTCTGCTGAGTGTTTTGTCCTACCATTTCTTTTGAAAGGTTTTTTTTTTTTTAAGCCTTAAGACTTTTACCAAGCTCTAACACAGATTTCAAACTCTCCATTTGTCCCCCAAATTGATTTATTAATTAAAAAATATGTCATTGAGTATACATAAATCATGCCAATAGTCGATAAGGTGCTATCATAGAAAAGTGATCAGGTACCAACCAGAGCAGTCCTCAAACCCTATATTTCCAAGACAGAAGCATACCTCCTTTAGGAAATCCAACAAAGACACATGCAAAACACGCACACACCACACACACACACACACACACACACACAGAAACTGCACAAAGCTTACCTTTCTGACTACTTTGGCCTCTAAAACCTTTCTCATACTGAGCAATTTGGCTCATTCTACTCTTCTAAACTTGCAAATTTAAAGCTCGAGTATTCAGCAGACAACAAAAGACCCTCCAAGGAAGTCGGAGGACTATAAATGACCCCCAAATGTTTTTCAGTTATACTGAAATCTATTTGAAAACCACAGAGAACAAAGATCCTGCATTGACTAGTTCTAGCTGATATAATTCTGCACCAAAGCACCCTTTTATTTCATATAGTCTCCCTGGTCTTATTTGAACATTTCTTCAACAGTTTAATGAATATTTATTGAATGATTACAGGTGAGAGATGAAGAGATTTTAGGTCCCCTCTCACGACAGGAACTCTGAGTTTCCCAGGAAGACAGAATAATGACAGTCTAAGTGTTGCTGAGAAGTGGTGGACACCCTAAGCACTTGAGTCCAACTGCCTGGGCTGAAATGCTGGCTCGGCCACCTGGGTCCACGTCGCGACATCACTGAGCTCCTAAACCCACCTGGGGCTTTCTTCCTCTGGGCATTCTGTCCAGTAAACAATAGATGCTTCATGGTCTGAGTCACTTCTGGCTAGGTTGTTTGATAATTGCATCCTGATAGTACATTGACAAAAGAACTCTCATGAAGTGACCCAAGAGTGTGCTATTTCATTTTATTGGTACAGATATACTCAAGTGTCACATGTGGAAACAGTCAAGTTAGCAGCAAATTATCAGAAAAGTCAGTGAAAAATGAAGTTGGGAGTTATTCACAAAGGACTGAATTATTGAATGAAATAATTAAATGAGAAGCAGGGAAAATGTGGGACCATGTCTCTGCTTTGAATTATAAATATGCGTCTTGGACAGTAACATTATTCTAAGTTATATTTTCTTTCTTTACTAATTTAACTAGGCCAGAAAAATTAAGACATACTGATAAATATAACTTTGCACAAAATAATTGGCTATTTTGAAATTTTCAGGCCACAGCTCTGTTTTCTTGCTAGGACTTGCTTTATGTTATAGATACATTCCAGAAAAAGTCACGTGTAAATAATGTATTTAGAAACCAAGTCATAATCTAAATGTACAAGTGAAGCTAGATGCTTAAAATTACAATAAATCCATTGGCACATGACTGACGCCTTTGTAGAATAATCTCCTTATCATTCACCCATTCTACACGATTATTTTTTCATATGTTGGATATTCTTAAGAGTTTTACCTCTCTAATATTTAAAATCCAGACTTTTGTGTAACTATTTTAATGAAGAGCATGAATCTCACTACAGAAGGCTGAAGTGCTGCAATCAACAGAACAGTCCTTATCTTTTTATTCTGCAACTGGCAACTCAATTTTATCTTCGTTATACATTTCCGTTTGATTTCATTATTTATATTTCACTAGGCAAAGTTTCTTTTTCTGCATTCTCAGTGAAGAAGAAATCTGGAGGCTTGATTCCTGGTGGATTTTATTTCCTGCTTTTGTAAACCTCTGTCAATGATGTCATCAAATGACTGTTCAAATTGAAATATACTCTACATACTGCCTGAAACACCCACACGAAAATCCAGAGTTGGGAAACTTAGGTATCAGTTAAAATGTGGTATTGATTTGAGGTAACTGCTCAAGACAAACAATCATGTGTGAATCTGTCTGTCCCTTTAAAAAGAGAAGCCACTGCATTCTGGTTGCTGAGCTCTCTTGGATTTATTTTATCTTAGCAGCTGTTCCTGAAGCTGATGTTATTCAAATGAGGGTTTGCAAGCTCTTTGTTGTGTTTTTTAACTTATGGTATGTGCTATCAAACATAAAACTCAAATTTAGGATGGGGTAGGGGTGGGGACAACTAGAAATACCAGAGAAATAAAATAATATTGAAAAAACCCTGTAATTTTCATTTAGCAAAGATAAGACTATTGAACACGATCTGCCTGAAGCCCCAGTAACAGTAGCAAGACAAAGCCCACGAACCTCCAAGCACCAAAAGTCGGATGATATATTTAGTAATAAGTGGAGGGGGAGGGGGAGGGGTGTGTCCTAAATGGAAATAATGGAACTTTCTGTGGTTATAGACGGTAAGGAATCAACACATCAAACACTTTTCTTGCCACTTCAAAATAAGCATATTATAAATCGTGCCTAACATAGGCTACTCTTTGATCTAGAAAGAATAACTGAAGAATAATTTTACAACACACACCTTCTATTTTATTTATTTTTGTTGCATTTTTTTTCCCACCGGCATATTACATGTAAACTCTGGACAAGAACCTTGACTCTGCCCCGTGCTTGCTGTGGGTACTTGTACTTTTCATTTAATTTACAAACTAAATGAGTTAGCTTCACTAATAGCCAAGTGTATGTGGATTTTAACTTTTGAGGAGTTGGTCTCGTTTTTAATTATATATAATCATTTCCTAATAGTACTGTTAAAGATTAATCGAGTGATTGCTACTCGTCAAGCAGTGTTCTAAGTTCTTTACATTTTAATTCGCTTAATCCTCACAACAACCCTATGATGTAGATATCATTATTGCCTTTATTTCTAGATTAGAAATTAAGAAGACAGAGGTTAATTTGCCCAAAATTACCCAGCTAGGAAATTTCAGAGTTAGGGTCGCAGAGCTCTTCTCTTAACCACCAGTCATTAACAATCTGTTTAGGACTGCCCTAATCTCTGTGACTCTCCAATAATTTTTGTTCAAATGCCTGCCAATTAGTGAGTGGAAATCTTCAAGCCCGGATAACCATGTTCTGCCCACCTACACGAAGGCTCCCCCAGTGGTACAGAGCATGGATAGTTTTAAGGGAATTGATTCCACATTCTCAGCTTTCATTTCTACACTTTCCTAAAACTTACCTGCCTGAGAACATGCTCGTGGTCTCTTTTCCATCTCTTTTTCACAATTGGCATTTTTCCACTTAACAAAAGAAAGCCATTCTTTCCAGATTCCACGTTGACCCCAGGTGCACAAAACATGGAAAATTAGAAGCCTGTGCTAGTGTTGAGAAAGGGACTGACTATGATGACTGGGGAACAAAAGTGGCACCTGGTCAAGCTTTAAAAATAGTGTAAATGGCTTTCATTCAGATTTCAGCTGGAAGATTAAGGTGCAATTTTCTTCAGTCTTCTGAAATCCGGGTTTACCTAACACCAGCCGCCTCGCCATGTCACCTAAGTTTGACCCCAACAAGATCAAAGTCGTATACCTGAGGTGAACCAGCGTGGAAGTCAGTGACACATCTGCCCTGGTCCCCAAGATTGGCCCCCTGGGTCTGTCTCCAAAAACGGTTGGTGATGACATCACCAAGGCAACCGGTGATTAGAAGGGTCTGAGGATTACACGGAAACTGACCATTCAGAACAGACACGCCCAGATTGAGGTGGTACCATCTGCCTCTGCCCTGATCATCAAAGCCTTCAAGGAACAATTAAAAGACAGAAGGAGGCAGAAAAAACATTAAGCACAGTGGAGACATCACTTTTGATGAGATCATCAGCATAGCCCAACAGATGCAACACCAGCTAGAGAACTCTGTAGAACCATTAAAGAGGTCCTGGGGACTGCCAAGTCTGTGGGCTGTGATGTTGATGGCTGCCACCCCCATGACATCATAGTTAATAATAACAGCAGTATGGTGAAATCCCCATCCAGTTAATAACCACAAAGGAACATAATTCAATGAAGGGTCATTTGACAACCAATGGGAAGAAAAAATAGTTTAAATGACAAATCATCACATGATTTTTGGCATCTAATTGAAAGGAGTTCAAGGAACCAACACTCTACAGCAAATTCCTCCCATTCCCATCTACTTATTTCTTTGAACAAAATGCTCCAGCATTTATAACAACAGTGTCAAATGCATGAATAGAATTGGGGCAGAACTCAGTCTCATTCTAGCTCTAAATAATAGTCATCCACAAATCCACTGAAAAAGAAAAAGCCTCTTCCATTTTATCAACAGATTCACTTTCAGTAAAATCTTATTTTTATGTTTAAAAGTAGTTACCAGCTTGTAACACAGCCACTGTCTGATCAGTTGTGTACGACTAATAACTTTAGTGATAACTCCATCCAGACACATGACACTTAGAAACTTAGAGTTACAGGAAAGTAAAATTATGTAAATATGTAGTTATAAAGTCTGTTGTAAAGAATGATGTAATGATCAAGACAAATTTTTTAAGCCCGAAAATATGCAGTAAGATAGCATTCTGTGAGAGAAATGGAAATATGGAAAGGAAAATATAAGTTCAAAAGTAAGAAGGAACAATGTAACTTTTCTGACTATTAAAAAAAGAGCTAAGTCGTGTATATTTAAAATGAAAAATGTTGGATTAAAACAAGGACTGTGGGATTTAAATTCCTTACGGTAAATTTAAAAGAATGAGCTAACAGCTTTATTTTAAAATATCATGAATTGCATGCAATGTGCTGGAAATTATATTCTTTGCAACCTTGTGATGAAAAATTACAGGTGGCAACATAAAAATGTGGGCAGGAAGCAAGTTTTTCAAAATTGTTCTCAAGGAGATATGTGAGCAAAAAGTTTGAAGACTGTTGATCTTGAAGCCCACAGTAGATCTCCCCAAGGTACTTAAAATCCGGTCCAGGTAATTGTTAACACTACCACTTTACACATTAAAAACACAGCTGCTGTGTAACGTAAAATGCCATCGGTCACTGCTGTGCAGCATGGATATTCAGCAAATGCTAATAAATGAGAACTGAATACACCACTTCGAGCTGACGTGGGCACTTTTCCCTGTGCGGTCCTGGCATCTCTACAGAGAGCTCCCCTGTGGAGCTGTGTCCACCATACTGTGTGTGTTTCAGGAAGACGATAAAACTAACCGCAGTTTTTAACAGCTCATACAACTTAATAACAAAAAACAAACAACCCAATCCAAAAATGGGCTGAAGACCTAAGCAAGCAATTTTCCAATGAAGACCTACAGATGGCCAATAGGCACATGAAAAAATGGTCAATATTGGTAATTATCAGAGAAATGCAAATCAAAACTATAATGAGGTACCACCTCACACCAGTAAGAATGGTCATGATTAAAAAGTCCACAAATGATAAATGCTGGAAAAGGTGCGGAGAAATCAGAACCCTCCTACACTATCGGTAGGAATGCAGTTTGGTGCAGCCATTATGGAAAACAGTTTGGAGATTCCTTAAAAAACTAAAAATAAATTTACCATATGATCCAGGAATCCCACTCTTGGGCATAAATCTGGAGAAAATTCTAATTTGAATAGATACACACACCCCAGTGTTCATAGTAGCACTATTTACAATAGCCAAGACATGGAAACAACCTAAATGTCCATTGACAGATGACTGGATAAAGAAATTGTGATACATTTATACAATGGAATACTACTCAGCCATAAGAAAGAACAGAATAATGCCATTTGCTGCAACATGGATGGACCTAGAGATTGTCATTCTAACTGAAGTAAGCCAGAAAGAGAAAGAAAAATACCATATGATACCGCTTTTATGTGGAATCTAAAAAAAAAAAAAAAAAAAAGACACAAAGGAACTTATTTGCAGAACAGAAGCAGACCCACAGACATAGAAAATAAACTTATGGTTACCAGGGTAGAAAAGGATAGGAAGGGATAAATTGAGGTTCAGGATTTGCAGATTCTAACTACTACATAAAAAACAGATAAACAACAAGTTTATTCTGTATAACACAGGGAACTATACTCAATATCCTGTAGTAACCGATAATCAAAAAGAATATGAAAACAAATATGCACATGTATGTGTATGACTGAAACATTATGCTGCACACCAGAAACTGACACATTGTAAACTGACTATACTTCAGTTTAAAAAAAAAAACAGTTTTTAAGAAAAACAAATGTGTCACAAGATTTTCCTGTGATTTTTCAGTCGATATAACCCAAATTTAGGACCCATGATCTGACATGTGAAAGTCTCCTTTGGGGGTTAAACTGGCAGTTCACTGGAAATCAGAAATTTCCTGAAAATTCCAGGGACTCGGGTCAAAATAAGTAGGTATAATCCACATCATGTCTGCTATCTCTGAGTGAGAGTCTTATAACTTATTCTAGGGCCAAACTCAGACTCTAGAAAGCTTGGATTCTCATCTTATTCTGCTGTTAATTCTTAAGAAATAACTGCCCTGGGTTTCACTTTCTGCATCTGTAAAAGAAGCGGGATTGCTTACCCATCTTTTGTTTCCCTTCTGTGCAGAAGTGCTGTTCATTCATTCATTCAATAAGCCTTTACTGAGCACCTGCCATGTACTAGATTCAAAGGTGAATGAGACAAAGTAAGTCTCTTCCCTTAAGGTGCTTCCAGGCTATGAGGACATTAAGTCTGTTAACTTATGTACAGATAATTACAATAGAGTGATAAATGCTGTAACAGAGGAACGTGGAAGGCATAGTGAAGGCTCAGCAGAGGGAAGTGTCAAGTTAGTGCAGACTTCATGGAGGAAGAAGCACTGAATTGTATCTTTTTGTCCATTTGATGCTTTACATTTTTAAAACAATTTTTTATTACTTTTAAAGATGTGGCAATACATTTGTATAATATAAAATTCAAAATGTATAAAAGGAAATGCTGTGAATAGCTTCCCTGCCGCCCTCCCCGCACCAGCCCCAGTTTCCCTTCTCAGAACAACCAGGACTGCCAATTACTTGTATATTCTTGTATATGGAGAGCAGACTGTTAGCTGTTTCATGAATCACGTTTTCTGCATTTGTAGGCTGCCTTGTTCCTTGTTGAGTTGTTGCAAGAGGCCCCAGTCATGACAGGCAGCAATGCCAATATCCACCTGTGAATACAGGTTATTTCAAGCTTTTGTCAGTGGCAACCACTCTTAGGCAGCAACTGGTTTTTGGAAATTTCCCTGATATCAGCACCACCCAGATGTAGACCTTTGCTACCTGTATTAATGCCAGCGGCCTCATTTGCTGTATCATTACAATTTGGTAATGTAAAACCTCAAAACTTTCAAAGATTTGAATTAGAACTTTAAAAATGTGTGCAAGATAATCAAGGGAAAAAGAGAGACCAAGCATTGTAGGCAAAGGGCGCGGCCTGAGCCTGTGGGAGAGTCAGGGCCATGAGGCTGCGGGGCAGGACAGCGGGAGATCCTTGAGGGTCCTTCCTATGCTCAGGGGTTTGGATTTGATCTTGAAGCATTAGGACAACCATTAGTGGATTTAGAGCAAAGATGGAGCCTGATTAAATGAATGATTTAGAAAGAGCACTCTGGCAGAATCGTGGAGGATGGATTGGTGAGGGGTGAGATCGATGAGAGAGCCCAGTTAGGAGGCAATCATACTAATCTGGGGAAGAACTAATGAGAAACTAAGGCAGGACAGAATCAGGAGGGATTGGAAAGGGGGCCAATATGAACTATTAAGGAAGAAGGATGAACAGTATGATTGAATTGATTGGATTCCAGTGAATTTAATTCCTGTTCTCTCCTCACCCAAGAATTGCCTGAGTCAAGCTCCAAGCGTCATTAGAATTAATTATCCCCTCCATTTAGGCGGCCACCAGGGTACACTGTCTTGTCTTAGAGGTTTATCTCAGTGACCTCAAGATGCCCAAGCTTCCTGGGTCAAATTTCATTTCTCAAATCCTTACCCCCATTCTGCTCCGTCATCAGAAAAATCCCCTATATCCACACTCTTCTCTGAACAGTCCCTTCACTTCCTAGTTCTGAGGGAAACCTGGCTTTCCCCTGAGGACATTGAATTCCCTGCAGCCCTCAGGGGTGGTGGCCAGTTTCCTCTCACAGATCAGGCACCACTGGGCCAGAAGGCGATACAGGTGTTCTCGCTCCTCACTGCCACTTCCGAACCATCGCCTCCCTGTGCCCCTCTGTACCCTCCATCAACTAACCGAAGCTCGTGCTATCAGACTGTACTTCCAGACCCTCTTGCTGTGGCCCTCTCCTGTCCTCCTGCTCACTCCCACACATTCCGTGGAGATTTCAACACTAGGGTGACTGTCTTTCTCTCCTCCGTTCCCCTGGCATTATTCCTGGTGATGTCAATATCTACATGGATGGTCCATCCAATTCCATGGCCTCTCTGTTTCTGAACCTCTTCACTTCCAGCCAGCAGCCCCCAGAGTTACCCGCAGTCCTTGTCATTTATGATAACTGCGTCTCCTCAGTTGTCTCAGTGCCAGGCATCTTACTCCTACATCCAGCTCATGCCATCTCGTACCTCAAATCAAAAAAATTCTTCTGCTCCACCAGACACATTGTTCCTCTGCCCCTGCTGCCTTTCCACTGTTTATTTCCATCCTTCAAGCCTCCATTCCCTCCTTACCTAACTTAGATTCCACAGTCCTGCATTGTAATTATTCCTTTAAATCTGCTCTTACCTCTTTTGGCCCTTTATTGCTTCTGTTACATTATCCTGGGGAAAAAAGTCTCAACTGTCTATACCTTCCCTGCTCCTGCCCTTGAGAATCTAAGTATATCTTAAGAGAAAATGATTATGCTGACTTCAAACCTTATGTTGACCCTTAATGCTGACTGGTGATTCTTTTGCATTTTCCTAGTCAAGCTATTTGACTCTTCCAGGGATATTTCATTCCTCAAAACTCCATCACCTCTCCGCTATTTCTACCATCTCTCTCAGGCAAATACAAGCAGCAGCAGAAACTCTCACCATCACGCCTTCCTCCTTCCTGCATCTGCTCCCATGTTCTCTGCTTTCCCTTCTGCTGCAATGGATGAGCCCTCAGCCTCCCGCCTGAAAACATCCCCTTCACTTGTGCACTGGATTCCAGCCCCTCCTACTCCCGTGGTTATCCCCTTGCTTTCCTATATTGTATGTTCAGATTTTTTTTCTTTCTATTGGCTTGTTCTCATTAGCAAACAAACAACACTGGAAAAAAAAATTCCCCCATTGACTCCATGTCTCCTCCAACTGCTCCCCTTTACAGAAAAATTCCTTAAAAGAATTGTCTATGCTCATTGTCTCCACATCCCATTCCTTTTTGAATCAGCCTCTAATCAGGCAAATTCAACCACTGAAACCTTGGTCAAGGTCACATTGCCAAGCCCAATGGTCATTTGTCCATCCTCATCTTCTCATCTTACTTAACCTCTGGACAGCATGTAACACAGTTGAAACAGTTTCTTCACTTGATTTCCATACTCCATCAATCTCCTTTCCCTGCCTCTTTTCTGTTCTCATTTGCCATTCTTCTCAGTTTTGCTTTCTTATCCTCCTGTTTCTAACCTTTTAATTGTGGAGTGTATAGTAGACACACTCTAAGGTGACCCCCCCCTGGTAAACCATGCCTTATATGACACGCTCTCCTTGAATGTGGGTGGAATTTGTGTCTAATTTTTAGCCAATACAATGTGCAACAGTGAAAGCACATTGTAGATGTAATTAGGCTCCCAAATCAGTTGATTTTGAGTTATCTAAAAGGGAGATTACCCTGAGTAGAGCCTGGCTTAATCGGATGGAAGCCCTTAGAAGGTCAGAGAGTCTCTTTCCTGATGACCTTGAAGGAGCAAATCACCATGAAGTTCACAGAAATAAATTCTGCCGACAAGATGAGGAAACTTGAAAGATCTTTCCGCAGGTAAGCTTCTGATGAGAACACAGCCCAGCTAACACCCAGATTGCAGCCTGGTGGCCCAACTTAGCCGTGCCTGGACTCTTGACCCACAGGAAGTGTGAGATAACAAATACGTGTTGTTGTAAGTCTCTAAGTTTGAGGCAATTTGTTATTGAAGCAATAAAATGAATGGAGTGTTTCAGGACTTAGTCCACGAGCACTCTTCTTTTGAATTTGATATTGACAAAGAGTTCCCATCTTCTGTTCCTACCTCATCCTAGTGAGGGTCCTGACTGCAGAGACCTAAAGGAAGCACATTACCCAAACTTCTCTGCAGGTAAATCCTGAATGAAAATTGAGGTCCATTTAATGATACACTAGTGTGAAATTTGAAAGGAAAAATGAGGCACAGGTGATTCTTCTTACTACTTTGTTTCCTACATGCAAACATGGATTGAGGGTCACAGTGTTAAGTCTCTGGTTTGTGGACATTGTAAGGTAGCTGCAGTGGTGGCATTCACTGTATTCAGCTTTCCAATGTCTAAGCACCAGTTTCCAGTTGTCAAGAGGAACTTATGGTGACTGCAGAGATCAGAATCCAGACCCCTCTGTCCAGCCAGCTGTGCAGCAATGACGGCAACTCCTGATCCCAGTTTCCTGGTCCCTGGACTGCAGCTGTCTATGACAGTGTATTTTTCATCCACTCAACAAATACTACTGAGCTCCTACTAATGTGCCAGGTGCTATTCCAGATGCTGAGAGCACATCAGTAAAGAAACGGACCAAATCACTTCCTTGATAGAGCTTACACTCTAGTGACTTCAGCTTCTGCTTCTCCACTTTCTTAACTGTGATCAGTTCAGGTCTTTGGGCAACTAACAACCCACTGCTGATTCCTGGACTTGAGCTGCGTGTGTGGGGCCCTGTGTCATCTGTTGCCCACACAAGTTTCAACCACAGTGTTGCTTTTTGTCTACAGCACTTATGGCAGGGAGGGCGGTGGGGTGGTGGTGGTAGCAGGCATCCTTTACCTTGTGTGCCTGCACCACTGGCACCCAGGCCAGTCACCCCACCTCCTCTTCAGACTCCATACCACGTGTCAGGCAGGGATCAGGGGTTGGCCATGCCTCTCCTCTGAAGGCTTTTGAGATCATTGCTCTGCGATGCCATTGGAGCCATTTGATCGGGTCCTCTTATTCCCAATTGAAATGGTGATGTTGTGCTCTTGTAAGTCAGTCTTAAACCATGCTACATAAGGGACATACATTCCTTGCAAAAATGGGGCCACTATTACCTTCTCTCTCATGGGTCCATTGCTATCCCTCTGTTGGTGGGGGGACAGGGAAGGAAGGAATATGGTCAATATGGAAAGAAATCACATTCTACGAAAGGAGTGATTATAGCCTAAAGAATTCCATAAATAATGTGGTTGGAAGATGTGTTATTCTATGTTAATGCTATAAAAATTACAAATAGTAACTTTAATATGAACAGAAAACAAATGATCCTTTGCTGCATATTCTGGATGACTTGCATTTGTCATCACCAATGAAACACAGTCGCCACCTCTGAGAGAATCATTGGAAGCCAGTATTCACAAGTGGCCCCATGCATGATGCCATGAGTAATGGTGCAACAAGTATTACATAAATAATATTACGGAATTTGAAGGGGCACGAAAATCTGTACCCTTTCAATACAAATGAGATTCTAAAGAGCCGTGGCACTATGAGCAATGTAAGTATTGCTACCTTTTTACAAATGTTTATGATATTAGTGAGGAACAGTGCATTTGACAATGAAGTTGAAGAGGTGATTCCTGAGCAGAAGAGATGGTGCCTGGATATTATGAAGACTCTTCATGTAAACTGTTTGGAAAATAAAGAAATACGAAAATGCCACTTCTCTGCCCAGTGTTCTAAATCTTTTGCAATAAACACTATACCTTGTATGGGCCCAAGAATTTTGTAATACATTTTTGGATCAAATTGTTTCTATAGACAGGGGTCCTATAAAAAAATATTTGCTCTCTCTCTCTTTCTCTTACTTTTGCCTCCTTTGTTATGTTTGGCCTCATTCCACCTTACTGAGGGCAAGATTTCTCCATGAGGCAGGGAACATGGATGCAGGTAGCTCTTGGGTTACTTTCTATTGCTTTTCACCAAAGAGAGATGAGAATGGTATCTATTCCAGAAAATTCTGGGAAGAGACTTTGTTTCAGCTTAGGTGATGTGCCCTCTCCTTGAACCAATCACTGTGTCCTGAGAAATGTGGTCAAATAGCTTAGCCTAGCTCACCTACTAAAATCCTCTGCCAGAAGCAGCGTTACCATGATTGGCGGTCCCACCAGAACCACATGGAGTAAAGGAGGAGCAGATCCTCTTACCAAAGATAAAGGGATGCAAGATCAATGAAAACAACAGATACCCCTAATAAAGTTCCTAAGGTGGGATGGGAACCTGGAAAAGTGTGGCAGACAAATCCTAGAAGACATGATCGTTGTATAATTTAGATTACAGTTTATTCTATAACCAAAGAAGAGCCAGTGAAATAAATTTCAATGCCTTGTCTGATCATCTGTAAAATATAAATACTAAAAATAATATCCTAAAATAATATTTTCATGAATTAATATTAGGCAAAGGCCCTATAAAATAAAGGACACAAGAAACCTAATTTTTATGCTGCAAACTGGCAACACATAAAACACATCCAAATCAGAGCAAGACAATTAACACCTTTGACTTTTCATATTCATAAGCAATAAATATTTAAATTTAGCACGCTTTAAATTTACCACACTTTTTGCAGCCTAGAATAGGAAATAAAAAACATGGACATGTTCTAAAATATTCAAACCAAAATAGCCTTAAGAAACAAAAATAAGCATTTGAAGTTTTATCTGCACAGAAAATTTGCTATTTCATTTGTTTAGTAAAGATAATTGTTGTTAATAAAATGCCATTTTTTTCCTCAACTATACAAAACAAACAAAAAATAACACACATACACAAAAAAGCCCTGCTGGAGGTTTTGAGACACTGAAGTTCTCAGAACTGCTGTTCGCATTTATAAAATATGATGAACTATTTATAATCCCAACATTTTCAGAATTCAGCATATTTAAATGCTGCTAACTTACAAGCCAAGAGATTTAAAGCTAGAACTGCAAGCAATATGGCTAGACTAGTCAAACCCAGACCAGATGGCTCTCTAGTTCTTTTTAAGTAGGCTGGTGGCAACATGGTGTTATCTAAGGACCCCCAAAAAAACACTTCAAAAATATCTTCCTTATCTAAGAGTCTTGGTGCCTGAAACTCCATCTTTAGCAATGGGGAAGGTAGAGGACATATGGTACTTTTGCCTGCCCAGTATCTATTCCTCCTTCTGATTCCTAACAACATCCTGATTTCCTTGGAAAAGCGCTTCCCCAGCTCTCCTTGAACCACTGAAGCAGCATTGATTCTGAATCAATGCATAAATTTTTGAAGGTGGTCATGAGACCTGGTCTTGACCAACAAGAGTACTGCATCCCTCTGGCCACAGTAATTAGATAAGGGACAAATAGATCAATGAGATTCATTCGTGCAATTTTGGGTGGAAAGACTGAGAAAGAGACAGTGTTCCTTCCCCAGGGAAGCTGGCAGCGAGAGCGCTGAAGCCTGGTGCACCGCGGTCTTCCCCCCTTCTCATTCTCACACCCCCAGCCGCCATGTGCCAGGAATGGGAACTGCCTTTGCAGCTCCTGCCCAGGCCCTCAGAGCCAACCAGCACTGCTCCTTGTTGACATTTTCTGGTCCTTTGAGACATTCCAGGATGGTTTGTTGACATCCAAAAAACTCTTATTTCCATGTTTCCTAGAAAAATTCCAGAAGACATGTGAACCTATGTAATGCATAATATTAATACTACAGCTAATACTCATATAAGGGAGAAAAAGGGGCATATCTCCATTTGCAAGGACTCATTTGAACGTCCTTCTTTGGATCTGGCCTCTTGCAAAGGAGCTAGCTAAATGGACATTCAGGTTTTCTAATGATAAAAATAGAATATACATGTTGAGTTTACTGTATACACAATAAAGATGTCCTAGATATTGTAAAGGAGTTAGAGTATGATTGTTAACAGGGACCTTTGAAAGGGATCCATTCTCTTCTGCTTCTGAAGTCTTCCATGGTGACTAACAAAGTGCCAATGATGAGAAAAAAGACATGGTAAGGTTCTTCTTGAATGTATTTCACTTCTCCCTCATTTCCAAATCTGGCAAGGTTCTTGAAAAATCTGCAGAGTGAGAGGAGATGACTTAGCCATAGGACCACCTTAAACACGTTTAAGAGTAGACTGAACTGAACTTCTGTGTGTGTTCTGCTAATTCCATTCCTAACCTTCCTACTGTCTGCCTACACTGAGACAGAGGGACACTATGTGACAATGTCCTGGACATCAGGGATATAGCTATGAAAAAGATAAAATAAGACCCTTTTCTTGTGGTGCTTATACTTGCTGTTGGGTGAGGCTAAAAGAAAAATTAACCAACAAGGAAACTTCAGATGGAGTTAATAATATAAAGAAAATAAACTATGTAACAGGGAGTGACAGGCAAGTGGGATGCCTCAGGTGGGGTGGTTATTCTAAAAAGTCTGGGCAGAGCACCGAGAGCAGAGGGAGCAAGTGCAAAGGCCCTGAAGCCAGGACCAGCCTGGCTGGTTTGAGGCACAGCAGGCAGGTGAGAGAGTATTAGTTTCTTATTGCTGCTGTAACAAGTTACCAGAAACTTAGTGACTTAAGACAATACACATTTATTACCTTGCAGTTCTGGAGGTCAGAAATCCAGCATGGGTTTCACAGCGCTCAAATCAGGGTGCCAACAGGGCCACACTCCCTGGATAGGATTTGGTGGGAATTCGTTTCCTTGCCTTTTCTAGCTTCCAGAGGCTGCCTGCATTCCTTGGCACATGGCCCCTTCCTCCATCTCCAAAGTCAGCACTCCAGCATCTTCAAATCTATTGCCACTGCCTGCCCCTTACCCCACCACCTCATTTGCCTCCTTCTTTTCCTTATAAGGACTCTTGTGACCACATTGGGCCCACTCAGATATCCAGGATAATCACCCAAAAGACCACTGCCCACCTCAGGTTCCTTCACTTAATCACATTTGTGCAGTTTCTTCTGCCATGTAGGGTAACAATTTCATAGGTTCCAGAGATCAGAATACGGACATCTTTGGAGGGCCATTATTCTGACCACCACAGAGTGAGAAGGAGGGAAGTGGTGAGGAGTTTGAGCTTTGGTCAGCTAAGTGGGAGGCAAAGCCATCAGGCAGCAACCTGATATGATACAACTTTTAACAAGCTTACTCTGAATATTGTGTGGAAAATGGAAGTGGTGATGCCAAAGCAGAAGCAAGAAGACCAGTTAAGAGGCTCCTGCAGTGGTTCTGGAGAGAGATGATGGGGGGCCTGGACTTTGGGGGCGCTGCCTACCTTCTCTGTGGCTCGGAGGCTTACCATAAAACAAAGTTAATGTTGCAGGGCTTGTATTGAGTTAGCAACCATGCACGTAGAAGATTCAGTACAGTTCTTAATTCCAAACAGTGCTTAAGAAATGGTGGCTATCATTTTCATTATGCTTTAAAGTTTAATTTTAAAAAATATTTAAGTGGAAGAAATCTTAAGGATTAAGAAATGAAGCCCAGTGAGGGGAAGCAATCAGCGCAAGGATGCCCTGTGAGCTGGCGGATAGACACCAAGCAGTGCATCGAAGGCAGTAAGGAAGAAAAGCCACTTTCGGTGGGCGTCCTCACAGAGGTCAGGGCAGGCAGCCCTGTGCCTGACGGGAAGGCGGGGGGAGGGAAGACTGATACTCTAAGGCAGGTAGGCTCTGTGGTGGGGGTTGGGGGGGTGTGCCGGGCGGATCCAAAGACCTATTTTCAAATCTTACTGACCACGTGATTTTGGACAAGTCATTTAATCTCCCTTTACCTCATTTAGTTCTTTTAAAAAGGGCATAATGTCACATTCCACAAGCTGTCATGAAGTTAAAATGAGAAAATGTAAGACAGAGAGCGTTTTGGGAACTGCCAAGTCTATAAAGTTGTCTTATTATGCCCCTTCCTGCAAGCTGCCTATGTTCCTTTTCCCTCCAGTCTCTGAAGGCATGGGGGCCACGCTGATTCCCAGGTGTAGAGCAAAGCTCATTATCATAAAGCAGGGGTTTAGACTGAGTGACGACCCTCTGGTGTCCCTGTCTGGGTAGTGGGCCCAGCAATAGTCACCGATTTCTACTTCTGAGTACGTCAGTAGTCTCCTTCAAAAGCTGACCCTCAGACACAGAATGTGCTTTCTCCAGTAATATGGTTCTGAGTCTTTATTTATCCAGGCTTTTTTCTGTTTGCAGATTCATTGGTTAGAAACTGGAATTCAGATATAATAAAAATAACTGTCCTCTCCCCAAAAGATAAAACAGACCTGAAGGTACATGCAACTGGGCGTTATTTATAACAAAGTCAGTTTAAGGGAATTATTTATAACAAAGTCATTTTAAGGATGTATTTAGCTGACTAACCCATACATGCTTACATAACAGATTTTGGAGAGGGTTTCAAGAGCATTTAAGAGTTTTGAGGCCAAATGAGTGGTATAAGTCAATGTTAGTATCACCCAAAAGGTCAAAATAAAACAATCATGGCACCTTTCAGCGTTCACACACAGGAGCTACAATATGTCAGCTTGTGGATGGCTTATCTGGTTAGTGAACTCCAGCTACCTGCTCTGAATACGGCACAACACCCTCCCTCCCTCTTTGTTTTCAGGAGTTCTCAGCTGTGGATATATCAAAAGCTGTCTAGAATCAGGCCCACCTTCTCCCAGGGGATAGCCCACTGTCTGTCTTCTCTGCAGAGGCCTGAATAGAAATTAATCAGCCGTTCACTTTGTCTGCTCAGATGAGAGCCTAGTCCCCGAGGGAAGACCTCAGTCCCACAGTGAATGGGGAACAGATTAGCACATCGCGGGTCCCAGAGCACCAGGCATTGTCTGGTAAACAAAGAGGAATTAGAAGCATGGGAGTAGGACACAGAAGCCAAGACAAATTAATGCTTCATGTGTGTTAATGTTCATCTTTGTTTGAATGAAGATTTTTGAGACAAGTGGTGAGTTGTCTGTAAATAAACGGCTGGTCAGACAGCAGCGTGGGGCGGAACACCAAGTTCATTCACTAGAACTTGGGATGTAGATTTCACAGGTGAGAGCTTTAGAACCATTGAAAAGAAAGATGACTTCCTCCTCCTAACAAACTTCTGTCGTTTCCTGCTTCTGTGCTTAGCCAGGGCTCTGTTATACTGTGGGTATACGTACAGCTGGAAGGCGAGAGCAGAGAGAGAAAATGAGACTGCAGGTTAGCAGTAACTGCGGGAATCAACAGTGCTCAGGGGAACATGCTAAATGATCAGGTGAAGGTCAGCAAAACCCAGGACGTGGGGAAAATCTACAGGACAGATGACGTGGATTTTCCAGTAAATAAAATACGAGAAAAAAATATGAGGAAAGGGAAATCTATGGAATAAAAGAGACGTAAGAGATGAGCAACCAAATGCAATGAATGTGTAGACCTTGTTTGGATCTTGACTTAAATAAACAAATGTTTAAAAAAAGTCTATGAGACAATTGGGGATAATTGAGCACCGGGTATTTGATGAAACAATTCCTTGTATTTTAGAGATACCTCCTGACTGTACATAGATAAAATGATATGATGTCTGGGATTGGGTTCAAAAACATGTAATGTTGATGGCCCATGGTTGGCAATTATTAAGGTTGGGAGATAGGTACATGGAAATTCTTTATACTGTCCTCTCTCCTTTTGTTTATGTTTGAAATTATCCATAATAAAAAAAAATTTAAATGAGCAGGCTCTGAATAATAAAACAGAAATTATTCTTGTTAAAAATACACTATATTCCTTCCACATGTTCTCATATAAGGACACTGTAAAAGTCAAATCAAAATTTATAAACATAGAAGCTCTTTTCTGAATGATTAAATGTGTCTAAAGCACTTAAAATGATGCCAGGTACCCTACATGATGAGTGTTCAGTATTTTCTTAAATGTAGTGGGCCTAATTCTTAGCCTACAAATGTAAGCATATAAGAAACAGAGCATTATTTTTCTACAGTGGGACATTATCTCTTTTTCACTCCTACTTTCTACTAGGGTGGTAGAAAAAAATCTCAATCAATTCTAAGATCCTCCCAAAATTTCCTCTATAATTTTACCTAAATTGCAAAGGCATCCGTAGAACCAAGCGTTGGAGTTGGGGCCCTGGGGTGGTGGTGGGGGTCTGTCTGATCCTTAATGTCTTCTGTTCACGTGCACCATCTGCTAAGACACCCACCATCCCATATGACCCACTCACCTTGGTGTTCTCATTTCTCTGTCTGCAAGGTGAGTGCATCTCTAAGCTACTTCTAGGCCAGTCTGGGCCCTTGGGACTCATACTGCTGCTCGTACTACATGGGGCCTCCCTGAGATTCCCTACGGATGTTCTTCTCTCGGGTTTTCCTACTTTCTGAGGCTCTACCTGGGAGAAGACACTGATCAGTTCTTTTAAACCTTACAAACCTAGTTGAGGTCCTGCCAGCTTTATCCCCTCCACTGCTCCCCAGTCCTGGCTGAGTCTGGGGAGCTGGTGCAGGGCCTCCCTTTCTTCGAGATCCACCAAAATCATTTCCCACCTACCTATCATGTCCCTTCGACACAGGCTTCTCCTGCAGCCTGGGAAGCCCTGCTCTTACTAGCTGTATTTGCTCATATGGTTTTTCTCTGCCCTTTTAAATCTCAAGTGCTCGAAAAGGTGCCTTTCCCTCTGCTTTCTGCTATCATATTCCTTCTCTGAAGCAATGATCAGAGACAGAGCCACTGACTAAATGGGGAAAGGAAATGATGGAAAAAGATGTCCATAAGTGTCTCGATTATTTTTGTTTCCATTCCAGCAATGCACGAATGGAAAAAGTACACAGCTGAGTTCCTTAACCTTTTCAAAGTCCCATAATTAGTTAAGACAGCCCTGGCTGGGTTTCAGAACATCTAAAATGAGGATCATATTGAGTGTCTGCCCCTGACTCAGCCCCCAGAACAGAGGAACTCTCCCATGCGGGCTTACAGGTTCAAAAGAGATCTCCCCTTCACTCTTTTCCAAAAAGACATAAAATCTATTCCAAGAGGACCAGTAAAAGCTAACAAGCTCAGACCAAGAGAAATGTGGTCAGACAGCATTCACCAATCACTGCACTAAAAATTTTAGGTAGAGATTCAAGTTTTCAGGAAAGCTCTTTTTGGAAACATAAAATAGAGTCTAGTAAAAGTAAAACGTGTGAGTCGTCCCATCCAGCTGTCCATTCGGAAATCATGCCATGCTGGTGGTTTTATTCATTGTTTTATCCGTTCATATGGTCTGTAAATATTTGTATCAGTGTGCCAGGCACTGTCCTAGGAACTCAGTCAGAAGTAGGAGTGAAGCTGTTGGAAGATTACATACCTTCAATAGGTACTGGGTTTTGTTTCCTGATCTGACTTGACCAGTCTGTGGCTATGAATTTGAAAAACCATTAAACCAGGGTTCTGGCCAGAAACATCAATTATTATGGGCTAAGGAATGTGTAGTTAGGAAACGTGTGACTAAGAAGAACATTAACAGTGGCTTTCAGCTGAACAGGAAGAGACTAGAATGAAAAGGCCCTTTATTAGCACAGCGATGGGTGTGCATTGTACCAGCTGGGTATCAGGTTAAATGCCCCAGCGTTATTACTGGTCTAATGAATTTTAAAAGTATCATTCTAACACAAATCCGGTGAGCAACAAAGATAAAGGAATTCTGCTGCCACAGCGGAAAACATTGTCACCACCAAGGCACTTTCTAAACCAGCCTGCACTCAGACTGGATTATACTCTGAACCCATTAGACATTGCCTTCTCAAAACAAATATCTCTCTGAACTTATAATTCTTAACCCAAGTTAAAGACCCAGAGAAAAAGCACTAATTGTAAACTAATAGTTAAGGGACCAAAAAGTGGTGTATTTGTCTTACTTCATAGTCTCACACGTTCCCAAAATTTCTAGCTCACTGAAAATAATTAATTACCTTTTTCCTTACATATCATGTATTTTTCTCTACCAATATGAAAAGTTGAAACTTGCTTTGTTCAATTTCTATTAATTAGTGATAATTATGGGGCTTATGGCCAGTTGAATTAGGTCATTGGTTAAAAAGAATGGTCCTCTTACAAAATTACTGTTTTGTTTTTCCTTGCCATGGCATAATACTCTTATTTTTCAAATAGTTAAACGGTCAAAGCCATTTCCATAGGAAATTTAAACAAAGTAGCTATTCAGGTGAGCTTTCTTCTAGGAACTGGTGACTTTGAAAATGCAATCTTTAAGAGAGAAACAAAAAGAAATACCCTTTGTCAAATCCTTACAACTGTAGTATAAGGATTACCCGTATTTAATAGATACACTTCTCTTCAAAATTCATTTTTGAGATGAAAATTATGTCTATGCAAACTTACAGGCGGAAGGGTGTAAATGAAGAAACAGCTGCTTTGCTTTGGCGCCATCAAACCCCCTCTCCCTGGTGTTTGTGAGTAACTGAGCACCCATGTCCCAGGCTGCACCAGTGGAACCACAGACGCCTGATGGAGGGGAGAGGGTTTGCTGACTCGAGGTCTTCCTCTCTCCCCGCAGTCAGGCACCTGCCACAAAGTCCCCGGGCTTTACTGCGGGTGCAACTGGGTAATTCTTAGGCGGCTCCGTACAGAGTGTTAGTAATAAACATTGTAATCATAGCCTTCAATCCAGTGACTAAATTGCGATCGATTGTTTTGTTTTCCACTTTTCCAATTAGCTCAGATTTATGGCTTTCTTCCATTTTTGCAGTTGGCTATTTTTCCCCAGAAAAAGCAGCAAATCTGCCTCCAGATTCATCCTCTTCATGTTTTTTACTAATAATTATGAACTTGTAATGAAAGTGATCTTCTAGAGTTTAAATTCAAAGAGTGGAAATAGCTTTTTTTAAAATGTTTCCAGGCTTAATTGGAGACAGATTAGATTTTATGAATTTCTTCTGTCTACTGACTCTATTTATAGAGACAGAAAAGGCTTAACATTCTGGTTTTCCAACATATGCACTAAGTACATCTTTTTTTGGCTTTCCAAATCTTTGTAAAATCCACATTTATATCACACCAAAATCCACTTTTATCTCACACCTGATGATGAGTATGGCCTTACCTGGTTGTGTCTTTATCAGTCGCAGCTCCTAGACCTTCTCAGTGTGGTTGGTTGGTAGTTTTCACATACTGCTTTCGGATTGGTGATGCGCAGGAAGCCAATTTCCATGGCTAGAGTTAGAAATTCTGCCCACATGAAGGTTAACACTAGACTCCTTTCTCATCATCTGTATAGAAGTAATCAGATACCCCTATCATCCACACACCCTAGCATGGCATGGTATGCCATCTGGCCTCTTTTTCATTAGTTAGTTTGAACGGCATGGGTTAAGAGAGATTAAGCCAGCCAAGCTGATCCATTGCTGAGGGTGGTATAATTACTGCTCCTCCCTTCCCCACATCTGTCATTGCACTGGGCTCCGCCAAAGTTCAAATGGATAAAGAAATAAGACACAGGAGACACAAAAATGGCCTTTGATTTGTGGCAAAAGAGACTTGCCAACATCTTTCCTTTACTAAAGAGTTTATCCACCAAGTCGCTGGCATAGATATGCCACATTAAGTCTCTACAACAGGAGCAAGCCCCGTCTGTAACTTATAACATAGAGGAGGACTGACAGACACATCCTTTGGAGGCTGGTCGCTCAGAAGAAAAGAGAAAGAAGTTGAATCAGGTGTGCTCCGTTTCATCACCAAATTCACTGATTAAGTAAGTCCTCCTCCTTCCTTGAGGAGGAGGAAGTGAAGGGGCAGAAGGAAGTTGATTTTCCTTCTCGATAGTGGAGTGGAAATTCCTCTCTCTGTAAGGGCACATGAGCAGGGGGGCAAAGCGTTCACCCCCGCACAACTGTAAATGCTGGAAAGGAGCAGGCACATTTGGTTGTGTTGCCTCGGCCATCTGTGCCAAGATGGGCTTGGCTGGGCGCTGTGGATGGCAGAGGGTGGCAGAGCCTCAAATGGACCCTCTCTGGCCGTTCTCCTGGCCAGTGGCGCCTTGGCAATGACTAGGTGTCTTTCCTTGTCTCGCTTTCTTCCATGTTAGGCTTGTGGAACTCATGCAGGTCCAGGCCAAAATGATGCAGGAAAAACGGATGTGGGGCGTGAAGGGGGCCATGTCTCAGGCCTTGGCTGAGCACCTGGGATGTGCCCCGCCAAGTGTGGGTCCTTGGCTTAGCGCGGGAAAGAATCCAAGAGCGAGGCACAGTTGAGAAAAGGTAGATTTGTTTAGAAGGCAAGGGATGGGCCACAAGGTGTGGGGGTTGGGTGCTCAGATTAGAGTAAAAGTAGGTACACACTCCACAGAAAGAGTGCAGGGCATGTCTGAAGGGGAGGGAGAGAGAGAGGCAGCCATGAGGCGGGAACCCTGTTGCCAGTGTTTATGGGCTTGGTAACTTCATATGCTAATAAGTGGCAGGACCAGTCTAACTACCCTGGGGAAGGGGCTGGGACTCCCAGGAAGCTGGCCATTTCCACTCTTTGGCCTTTTGTGGCTAGCCTTGGGACTGTCATGGCACCTGTGGGCATGTTGTTTATCATGCTAATATATTACAATGGGCATATAATGAATCTCAAGGTCTGCTAGAAGTCAAATCTCCTACCATCTTGAGACTCAAGGCCTCCTAGGGGTTGAGTCTTCCACCATTTTGATGTTAACTGTTGCATCATTCCTTGGATGGCTGTGCCCTGCCCCTTCCTGTCTCAAAAATGGTTCTTTCTCCATGAATAATCTCAAGATTTCAAGGGCAGTTTTAACCATCTCAGTTCTCACTTTCCCTCCCCTACCCCACCCCAGTACAAAGGCTTAGCCAGCAATGTCTGGAGCAGACCTGTGTCCCTGACCCGAAGCTGATGGGGGGAGCCAAGGCCAAGATGTCATGCAGGGGCAGGATGTTGAAGCCCCGTCCTGGCCTTGCCCTTCTGGATGTTGCTAGAAATAGCCTAAAATTAAAAAAATAATAAGCTTCTTAGTTTAACCATGCTTCTTCTTATCCAAACATCATTCAAATTTTCTTTATTGTTTCACAAGTCAGCTATCTAAGAACAGGGAGTTGCTCCTCTTTCCAAAAGAAAAACAAATTGAAAACTGAGAGGAACGTATTTTCAGAGAAGTTAATCATGCTTGTAATCTCAAGGGTTTTTTCCTTAAAAACCTATTTAGTTATAAAGATGGCTGTATATGTATTTGTAGATACATCTATAATTTGTGTGTGTATATATATATTTACTTTGAGTTAGACAGGGTTCTTAGTAAAAGCAATAGAATGCATTATGGCTAGTTTAAGCAGAAATGTCCTTTTGAAAAGGATATTGAAGGATATTGGGTATTTCAGAGGGTCAGTAGCAGAGCTGATGTGGTCAGGAACAAGACTCAAACCACACTGTAGGGTCTTCTCCGGTGAAAACACTAGAGTTCACACCATTAAGAATGCAGATGAGATGTGAGGAACTTTGCCACGGCTGCGCCTTAAATATGGGATATTTCCAACACCACCCTCGCTGATAGCTCCATTCTTTGCTGTCCCTGACCTTCATTTTCCTCACTGCTAAATAAGAGGTTTGCATGAATAGGACTGAGTAGGTATCACATAGCTGAACCTTAGCTTCAAGGAAGTCTATAAGAATATAAGAATAACCTGAGGAAGAGGGAATTACAATCAGGACGAGGGAATTACAATGGGGAAATTCTCGTGGCAAAGGAAAAGTGGCTTGGATGCTTTGTGACCACAAAGAGTCCACCCCTTGACTGTTCAACAGTGATTGCCAGCCCCTCCCTCCTGCAATTACAGTTTCCAACTCTTCATTTCAAGAGCCGTGCCGTACCCTTCCCCTGACAAGAATCGAGATTTGATCACATCTGTGTCCCCAAATCTGTACTGAATTACCCTCTCCCCTCTCCCTTTCACCACTGAATGACTACCTGGCTGTCTGCTTTTGTAAATTTGCTAATCCAAAAGATGCTTATTTTTTTCCCTAATGTAGTTACTATCTTGAGATTTGAGAGAGGTAGAATTAATTCTGAATTTAATAACATCATGTACACACACATATATATTTATAAATAAAAACAAGAGACTCTTAGGAGAATAGGAGGATAATAAAGTCAGAGGTAAGGTTAGCGCACAAAACGTTAGGCACATGTTTTTATATGTTTGCTAGGGATGGGCCACAAATTCCGCTCTAGTATTTCCAATGGTCAAAAGAAAGTGAGAAATCCAACCAGCTACAGCATTGAGAATGCTCCCTAAGATAAAGGAAAAGGAAAACTACATGTGCCGCAGAAGCACTGTTTTCTGTGATTTTGAGTCTCCTACAGACATGAAATGTCTTCATAATATTCCTCCTGAAATATATATATTTATGATTTTTTCACACCACTGTTTATGGTAGGGTATCTTAAAATAGTAATTCTGAAAAAAAAAAGTCTACAAAAAAAGAGAAATAACCCAGTATCACTATGTTGCTCTCTGTAGCTTAATCTAAGGGCAAAATTTGAACTCTAAAGGGAGGTGTTTGAATGAAGCATCCTGGAAATTCTTGAATTCTAGCAAGGTGCTGCCAGGGCCTCCTTGGTTGGGGGAACAGGGCTGAGTCTGGGGGATCTGGGATTTTGTTATTGTCTATTATCCTTTTAATGTATTTTTGCATTTAATTTGATAATATTTTTGTTGAGGATTTTAGCATCTACGCTTATGAGGGATATTGGTCCATGGTTTTCTTTGCTTGTAGTGTCTTTGTCTGAATGCTGCTGGCCTTATAAAATGAGCCAGGAAGTATTCCCTCTGCTTCCATTTTCTGATAGACACTGTGTAGAATTAGTATTATTTCTCTCTTAAATATTTGATAGAATTTACTATTGACATTGCCTCAAATTTCTCACTTCTTTATCTGAGCCTCACCTGGGTAAGGTTGACAGATAACATACAGAATTCCAGGTTAAATTTGATTTTACATAAACCAAAGGTAGTTTTTTTTTCATTAAAAAATTTTATTGACATGTAGTTGATTTACAATGTTAGTTTCAGGTGTACAGCAAAGTGATTCAGTTATACGTATACATACGTATGTTTTCTTTTCAGATTCTTTTCTATTGTATGTTATTGCAAGAAATTGAATATAGTTCCCTGTGCTATAAAGTAAGTTCTTGATGTTTATCTATTTTATATATAGTAACGTTTGTCTTTTAATCCGAAACACCTAATTTATCCCTCCCTACCATTTCCCCTTTGGTAACCACAGTTTGTTTTCTATGTTCGTGAGTCTGTTTAGATAAACCATAAATAGTTTTTAAATGTAAGTTTGTGTTATGCAGTATTTGAACCATACTGGTATTAAAATATTATTCATTGTTTATCTGAAATTCAAACTTCCTCAAGAGAATTGAAAACATGTGTTTACACAAAAAAGCTGTACATGGATGTGCACTGTAGCATTATTCTTAATAACCAAGCCATAGAAACAACCAAAATGTCCATTAATGGATGTAGGGAAAACAAAATGCGCTACACCCATAGGATGCAATGTTATCAGCCATAAAAAGGAATGAAGTGCTGCTTCGTGCTACAACATTAACGAACCTTAAAAATGTTACGCTAAAGTGAAAGAAGCCAGACACAAAAGTCTGCATATTATCTGGTTTATATGACATGCCCGGAATAGGGAAACCTATGAAGACAGAAAAGAAATTAGTGTTGCTGGGGGCCAGAGAAAAAGGAGGCTAGACAGTGATTGCTCATGGGTTTGGGGTTTCTTTGGAGGGTGATGAAAATATTCAGGAATTAAATAGTGGTGATGGTCACACAGCTTTGGAAATATACTAAGAAATGCTGCATTTCACACTTTAAAAGGATCAGTTAAAAAAAATGTAATAAAAAACTTGGCTGGATGTCTTCCGGTATTATTTGTTAAATCTAGGGGCATCTGGTGGGTGAAACTTGTTTACATACCTCTGCATTCCAGCTGCAAGGGAATCTCGGAGATGTGGCTTGAGGCTCATCACGTGAAAAACTATCAAAATGTAGAGAGGGTGTTCGAAACATTTTCAAGAGCCTCAAAAGGCAGTTGTGTACTACAGATTCTGCAGTGCAAATGCCTGGGTTTGAATTTCATGCCCGCCGCTACCGGCTGTGAGACTAGAGAAGGTTACATAACCATCTGTGTCAGTTTCCTCCTGCACACAGTCTGTCAGCACTCGTGGTGTAGCTGTTTTATAAAGGGTCTCCCTGTTTACCGTGTCCTCCCCTGCAGCCTTTGTTCGACAGAACAACCAGAGTGATCCCTTTAAAACACATTAGATTGTTTTAAAGGGATCACTTCATTGCTCAACACTCTTCAAGGATTTCCCGGATTACTGGCACTGGAAAGTTTGGAAACCAAGGAGGAAATTTGGGGAGGGGAATCAATGTTGAGCAGAACGAGGACAAGAGAGAAAAGGAAAGAGAGGTACAGATAAAGTGCAGGAGGAGAACAGAGCCCGGGGTCGCAGAAAACAAACAGTCGTATTTTCTAAACCCTATGTGAGAAATAAGTAAACAAACAGAAGAGGGAGGTCTGTGATTTTAGAAAAGATATCGTGAACTAATTTTAAATAAAAATGAGCCACAGAAAGGAACTGAGATCAAATCCCAAAGTTATTGTATGTACAAAGAGAAAAGGGACAGAATGACATCCTGCAGTCAGAAAGCACACAAGACAGAGAGCGACTTTAAAATAAATTAAAACTGTAATGTAGTATTTCAAAACAAGCTAAAATACATTAAGAAAAGAATACAAGACAAGAGAAAACAACATAAATTAGAATTAGCAAAGCACAAGAATGAGGTGACAGAACACAGTATGAGGGATAAAAGAAAATTATTTTAGATGTGAAGGCTAAGTTAGGAAGAACACAGAAGCAAATAAACACAATAAATAATATCTTCAAAGAAGTTGAAGATGAAAAAGAAAAAAATGTTGTAAGTCAAAAAGACATGAAGGAGAGAAAGTACAAATACTTAAAACAGGCAAAAAGGATCTGTACATACAACAGGAGCCACTGAAGATAAAACCAGAGCAAGAGAAGGAATACTAAAAGCTATAACTCAAGGGGAAAAAAATGATAGAAATAAAAAATGATCCGAAAGTATAGAAAGAAAGAGCACACCTTTTAACTGAGTATATTGACCTAAGATGACCAACATGGTCAAAATTACTGGATTTAGAGCAAAAGAGAAAAAAAAAATTAGACATCCAGGCAAAAAGAGCAAGTGTCTTACAAAGGAGTGAAAATTTGATTATCTTCAGACTTTTCAACAATAACATTTCATGAGATCAGAAATTTGAGCAACATAGTTAAGGTAGTCAGAGAAAGAAAATGTGAGTCAAGAATTTTATATCCAGCCAAATGACTTTCAAGTATAAAAGGCACAATGTATCATCAAATAGAAAAACCCAGAGAATATTGTTCCCCTCTGCCTTTCCTGAGACAGCCAAGATGATTGGAGAGACATGGACATAAAGACCAGTGGTGAGCACTGAAGATGCAGTTGCCTGTAGAATTCAGGCTTAAGGAGGGATAAGAAGAAGAGAGAATCACGTCATAGCTGTGCACTCGGACACTGAAGATACAAGGCAACTAATTTTTTTAAAGGAAAAGGAATGGGGATAATATTTGCAAAAAAATTGCAACTGTTTTCAGTAATTATAGTAGTTGGTGATAGTGTTGATATTATTCTGAGACCATAATGTGGGATAAATCATATGAATACTTAAGAGATATTCTAGTCCACTGTGTTCTTGAGAACCAGAATTCTTATGTAAAAGAAAGAGACCTGAAATATGTAGTCCTGATATTTGAGTGGAAAATGTCAGTATGAGTACATGAAATATTTTAAAAACAAATATGTGTGTATCTATATCTAGTACTAAAAAGCTCTAGAAACAATGACAAGCCCAGGTCCTTAGGAATACCCCTAGTGCTCAGATTGCGGTCTTGAAATACTATTTCAAGAAACCAGGGCTTCTTGTTCTTGGAGAACAGGCTGATTTCAGGTATGAGGCAGGAAATGTACAAAAAGAGCCTGGAACATCTTGTCATTCCAGACAACAAGGAAGCTGTCAAAGACTACAGGTTCTTGTTAAAAAGACTCAGAGCCAACTAGAAGAGGTTTCTACTGGCCAAGGCTGGAGTAATTTGAGCTTCAGTAATAATAACAACTATCATGAATTGCAATACACAAAATATATTTGAATTGTAAAACAGTACGGAGGTTTCTCAAAAAACTAAAAATAGAACTAGCATATGACCCAGCAATCTCACTCCTGTGTAATATATCTGAGAAAAACAAAAAAACTAATTTGAAAAGATACATGCACCCGATGTTCATAGCAGCACTATTTACAATAGGCAAGATGTGGAGGCAACCTAAATGTCCATCCACAGATGACTGGATGAAGAAGAGGTGGTATATATATAATAGAATACCACTCAGCCATAAAAAGGATGACATTTTGCCATTTGCAACAATATGAATGGACTTGGAGGGTATTATGCTAAGTGAAATATGTCAGACAGAGAAAGACAAATACTGTGTGATATCACTTGTATGTAGAATCTGAAAAATACAACAAACTAATGAATATTACAAAAAAGAAGCAAACTCTCAGACATAGTAAGTGGGGAGAAGGAAAGGGGAGGGGCAGTGTAGGAGAAGAGGGTTAAGAAGTACAAACTATTATGTATATCATTAGCTACAAGGATGTACTGTACAACACAGGGAATGTAGCCAATATTTTATAATAACTATAAACGGAGTATAACTTTTTAAAACTGTGGATCACCATACTGTACACCTGTAAATTATATAATGCTGTACATCAACTATACTTCAATTAAAGTTCTTTTAAAATTAAAAACAAATTTGAATTGATGAGTTCAAAATGACATTGTAAATATAAAAATAATTGATCATCTTTGAAAGATAACAGAGAAGCAATATATTACTATCTTGAAAATGGTAAATAAATGGAAAGGATCAAACATTTATCCTGCCTTTCCCATATGGATTTTATCATTGTGTAACCAAATAGTAGAGAAGGAAAACAACTCTTTATAAAATTATTCCAGCTAATAAATGAAAACTAAATTATGGCACCTCAATATCACTAATTTGCAACCACTAATGAATAATGAATCTGAAAAATGAACATCAATGGCTGCTAACATCATAAAAACGAGGCATCCAGACATTACGTGCCTTGCCAAAGGAATAGAACCTGAGTCTGCTCAAGCCCCTGGATCCAGCATCCAATCTGCAAGAAACACGGAGGACAGCGGAACACATCGAATGCATTGTAAGGATGCAATCAGTAAAATCATAATTACGGAAAATTCCACAGGTCAGAGATTCTTAAAGTGTGGTCCCAGACCAGCCACACCTGTATCACCTGGAAGCTTGCTAGACATGTAGCTTCTCAGGCCCCTTCCTGATGTGCTGAATCAGAAACTCTTGAAGTGAGGTCCAGCAGTCTGTGTTTTGATGAGCTCTCTAGGTGATTCTGATGCGGGCTTATGATTGAGAACCACGGCTACAGGTCAAACGTCCAGGGTTCTTCAGTAGAAGAGTAAGCAAAAGAAAGGGATGGAAGAGAAACCTATAGATTAAAAGGGGTATATCAGATTTTTTGAAATGGGCAAGACTCAGTCACTCAATGTCTAAGGGCCTGCACTTTGGTGAAGAACCGTAAGGGCATTGTCAATGCGAAGTCAACACGGAGAGGTTACTTTTGGAGAAACATGGGAGGCTATGATCTTGCTGATGCCAGAGCACGTAGCAGGCTCTCTGGAGCACCTGCAGAGTTCTGCTTCTTCATCTGGGTGGTGCCGACAAGCATGTTTGGCTGGTCATACTTCACTAAGCTATATATTTGTTTTGTGTCGTTTTCTGTAGTTTTGTTTTATTTCATAACAAAAAGGTGAAAAAAAAAAAAAAAAAAAAAAACTCCTGTTGATTGAATGACATGATTTAAGCCTCTTGGGCCTTAGCTTCTCTGCCTGAGCTGTGAAGATGTAGTTTCACATTCGCTCTGGAATTTCATTTTACAGCCCAAATCGTGTTGACCTTACAATGGTTACTTGTCACAGCCACGGGAAATGACAGCTTCCGTTACAGTCCTCCAAGCCAGCGCTGCAGTCGTGTTTGGGGTGTGGAGGGCATAGAGAGGACTGGCTGAATTTTGACGGTAATTGGCTCCACACTCCCATTTTCTCCTTACAGCTGCCGGAGGAATACAATCTCACCTGGACCCCACCGAGGAAGGGGAGAAAGCTGTAAAGGGGGTCCTCTGAGGCAGTAAAACCCCCTGATCTTTCTTTCTCTCAGGAGAAAGTCTGTTTATCATCACTACCCTCCCTGAGACTGGGATGGTCCCACAGACAAAATCTGCTGAGAACTGCCATGAGATTCAAGGTTTGACAATTTCTTTCAGCCCGAATAAAGAGGAGGCTTGGTGAGGGGGCTTGAATGACCACACATCACAAGGTCCAATCCCATGGATGATTGGGGTGAAGCTGAGGTGTTGATGTGGAAGCTCAGCTGAAGGGCTAACCCAGGGCAGGATGCGGCCAGAGCTTTAATGGACTGCCTCTCCCCTTGACTGACAATGACCCAGCAGTACCTCTGGCTGCCAGGCCAGTGGGCCTGGGCCCGTGGGTCTTGGGGTTTGTGTAATCATAAAAGTAACTACGAGGGACCTTGAAACCACTCACTTGGTTTTGAAACATGTACATTCCGTAGTTCTCTTTCTTCCTCTATTAAATGAATATTTATTCCTCTTAGAAAGAATGATTTTAATGTCTTTGTTTTCTATAATTTTAGTTTATTAGTTGATTTTTATTGTATTGCTCAGAAATATAATTCTATGACTGATTGGAAATTAAAAAACAAAAAAAAGGTGTCCGCAGACAGTTTGACAAGCGTTGAAATAGACTGCACTAAAATCAAGAAATTCCATTTATTGGAAGATGCCATAAAGAACAAAAAAACAAGCCAGAGAGAGAGAAAGTACTTGCAACACATAAAACAAAGAACCAGTATCTAAACTACATAAAGAATTCATTCAAATTAATTAGAAGAATGGGCAAAAATCTTGAAGAGTCACTTCACATGAGAGGAAATCCTGGTGGCCAATGAGCATATGAAGAGGGATCAATTTATTTGGGAAACGAACATTAGAAACACAGTGTAGTGCTGTACACCAGAAATTGACACAACCTTGTAAACTGACAATACCTCAGTAAAACACACACACACACACACACACACACAGAGTGAAAAACACACGTTCACCAGATTGGCAAAAATTTAAGTCTCCCAACACTGAATGTTGGTTGAAGGTACGGCAACCTTCACATATTGCTCGTGAGAGTGGAAAGTTGGTGAAATCACTAGGAAACTCTGACCGTATGCATCTACCAAAGCGTTACATACACACAACCCTGCGAGCTGGCAACTCCACTCCCAGACACACCACAGACATTTGACATGAGTCAGTCAAAAGGCAGGAACAAAAATTCTCAGAGCAGAATTATTTGTTATTACCCCAAATTGAAACAACTCAAACGTACATCCATCATCCGAAGAACGGGGGGATTCTGGCACATTGACACCGTGGAACACAAAACAGGAATGAAAATGAACAATCCACAGCGACACAGACAAATCTCTCAGACACACACAGCTGTCGTAGGGTTTCACCACGGTTCCCCCAAGGGGGCACGGGACATTTCAGTGGATGAATCGGTCTGTAAATTTAATATAGCCTGGTGCTGGAAAGTCAGCTCCTTATGCACAAGGCGGTAGACGTGGAAGTCACTGATGGAGTCTGGGGCCAAGAGAAATTTCAGATTTTGACTTATAGTCTATTGGATGAAAGTCAGAGGGTAGGACCAGAACTGAGGCCCACCAGACCCCCTGCTGGAATCCCTGTGCTGCCTCACAGGGCTGGAGGTGGATGGAGACAAATTCTCCCGTTGCTGGAATTTCTGAGAGGCTAGGCAGAGGGGAGCTGTGGGAACCTGAGATACTGGGACAATAGGACTGGCAGAAGCAGAAGCTCCAGGTAACGTGTCTGACTTTCCTAGCTCCATACCCACGGTGGGGTCTTCCTGGTGATGGCTGTCGCTGCTGTTGGCGCTATCTGGGCAGTGATTCTTGAACCACACTTGTATGCTGTGCCTGAGTTTGTTAGCCAGGTCTTCCCTTTCTTTGTAGGTTGAGTGCCTGGTTCTCTCAAGGTGTTGCCACTCCCCATCCCTGGGCTGCCTCCTTGTGGGACCCAGGAGTTCCTGCAGTTATTCCAGCCTTCCCTTCTGCGCAGTTCCCTCCCTGGATCCTCAGAGATGACTTTTGTTTATTGCACTGCTTTTTCATATTTTTGCTAGAGCCAAAGGATTGAGAAAAAATACTTTCTTCCTTTCATTGTCAGTCAACCATCTGGAGTCCTTGGCCTCAAGCTCTCCCCACCTTCTCCATGATCTAGTTGTATCTGTCACCTTGCTCTCTCTCCCTTGCAACTTCAGTCTCTTCCTTTCCACTGTCTCTCCGTCCTGCTATATGGAATTGCACCCCCTGCTTCACAACTTTTCTCTACTCGTCCCTTAAGACCCTGCTCGGTAGCCACCACCCTAAGGAAATGCCTTCCCCATGCCACACCTGGGCCTGGATTAAGAACTACTCCTCTGTGCGTTCACATCACCAAGTACAACTCCCCATCACTGCACCAACCACGATGAAAGCAGGCACACAATGAATATTTGCTGAATGGATGGACGCATGAATGAAGGAAGGATAGCCAATTATTGAGGAATGGAGGTGCTATCACAAAGTTGCTGCTTTCCTGACCACAATGAGCAGGGCTCTCCTGATCCCCGCACACCTTACTGGCAAAGGCACACTATGCCTTCACATCCCCGCTGACGTCCTCTCCGGGTGGGCCCTGCTATGCAAACAACAACTTCCAATTTTGCTTCGACTCTGTGTGGGAAAAGGATTCTATTTGCCACCATATGAAACAAAATAGAAAATGTTATCCTTAATTATAGGAGTGAGAATTAATTTTGAATTGTCTCCCCTGTGTTCCTTGGGGAGCTACAAATTGCAGCTTTTTTTTTTTTTTTTTTTTGTAGCCCATGTCTGTGAGTGACTCACTGTTGAAAAGAAACATCTCTTTAACTCAGGAACAGAATGAAGATTAATAGTCTGCTGTAAATCCTGTTGGTTCACAGTTTGAAAGCTGGTTTTGCACAGGTGTTAATACTAATGTGTGGCTTTAAAACACTTCTTCCATTACACTAATGTTCCCTTCCAACATCTCCAGGGAAGGGGGAGTGGCTTGTCTACTGTATTACTCAACTCTCTTAATGCCAAGCCTCACCTGACAGCTAGAAACAGATCATCCTCTCATACGGCAGAGCAGAGTGAGAGGGCAGCTTCCCTTCTGAGTTAGAAAAAAGAGGACTACATTTGTAAGGGAGAAAATCTATATATCGATGTTTATAAGTAAAAGATTTTTATGCATATCTGTTAATTATATCTGTCAAAATGTATTAAGGATCTGTTATGTGGAGGTGCTGTACCAGGATGCTGGGGACACGACACTGAATAAGATACAATGAGGGTTAGTACTTGACTGCCACGGAGAGATGTGACTCATAGCTTTTAACTAATCTTTAGATATTCCACACTTTTACTTAGATCCATCTCTCATCAGCCTCTTCTTTTTCATTATGAGAAGGGAAGGCATGAGCTTAAGTTTCTGTCCGTTGCCCCAGCCAGCAATAACTCCTGAGACATTTTCCTGAGATCTCTCCATCTACAGAAGAGCATTTGCACAGACGTGGCACTGACATGGGTAGTGGCAGCCTGTCCACGTGGCACCATGTCCGTGGATAAGTCAACGTGTTATCACATGACCACCATGGGGGAAATGTTGGGATTTACAGCTATAACCATATTCTAAGGATGGTGGCTCTTGTTAACTGAAAGCTGTTTTTTGTTTGTTTGTTTGTTTGTTTTTTTCAGCAGAGCCCGTCCATGGGAGCTGAGTTTGGAAGCCAGCGCTGGAAAAAGTGTCATTGTTTTGCATGAGAGAGTGCGAAGAACTGGGAGTTCTTACCACCAATCCATGAGTCGTGGGGGACGCGAGGGTGGGAAGAAAGTGGAGAAACAAAAGGAGGAGGTAGGGGAGGAGGGCAAGGAGGAGGAGACTAAGCCTAGGGTGCTGTGTGGGGTGGAATGGCCAGGGAACCCCCTCAATGGTGGGATGGCCAAAAGGATGTGTGAGAGTCAATGTGATGTAGTTCATGTGGCTGCAATGAAGCACCCTTGCACCCCCGCAGCCTCCGCATCCTTCAGCAAAGTCTGCTGCTCAGACACGTGCCGTGTATGAACGAGCATTGGGTGAGTGATGGGCAGAATATGTCCTAGTCCCTGGAACCTGGGCTTATGTTAGATGCCTCTATAGATCTGATTAAATTAAGGACATGGAGATGGGGAGATCGTCCTGGATTTCCTGGGTGAGTCCTTAAAGATCCTTAGAAGTAGAAGAGGGAGGCAGAAGAGGCCGGTCTGAGGAGCTGTAACCACAGGAGAGGAGACAGAGAGAAGCAAGGCTGCTCACTTCAGAGACGGAGGAAGCAGCCGACTCCAGGAGCTGGAAAGGCCAGGAAACACGTTCTCCCTTGGAGCCTCCAGAAGGCAAAGCAGCCCCTATCAACAACCCCATTTTAGCCCCATGAAACCCTGTGAGGTAATACATTTATATTTTTAAGCCATTAAGGTTATGACAGTTTGTTACAGCAGCAACAGAAAACTAATACAGAGTCTAAATCAGGGAGAGGAGCTGAGCGCCGAGGCAGGAAAATGGGAGCGTGGTTTAGGGATGGTCGTTAGACCAGAGGGTTGCTGGAGCAAGTAGAATAGGATTTAAAATCAGAAAGGTCAGTCTGAGTCAGGCTGTGGGGTCCCTTAAATGAGAGATTAATGAGTTTAGGCACCACCTCTGGGCCATTAGAGAGCCACGGACAGGTGCCAGCACTGAGGGGTAATGAGCAGAACTTCAATAGTGGTGACAGGAGAGCGAAGGGCCCAGCTGAGCGGGAGCAGGTCGCGGGCCCTGGGACTCCCAGCCCCCTTCTCTGGAGCACTTTGCCTCGTTTCCTGTTTCCTATTCAGGTCTTTCACTTCAGATTTCATTTGAACAGGGGGTTGGTATCTAAAATAATAAAAAAAGGAAATGGGGAATGAGCAGAATTTGCTGCACAGAGAGGTTTAGTGTCTTGTCCCAGGTCACCCAGCTGGAAGGTGGGAGGGCAGGGACTTACTTATTCCCTAGGAATCCAGGCTTCCGGTCCTGGGCTCTGCTGGTGGCATTGGAAAGGGAAGAGGTGAGGCCGTCTGTTAGGTGATCCTAAGTCATGGGCTATGGGTGCTTCAAGCATGAAAGGAAGGGTCTGGCCATGAAAGGTGTGTCCCAGGAGTCAACGTGTCTGGGAGACCCCGTGGACCCAGAGGCAGCAGACGCCAGTGAGAAACACTGCACTGACCCCTTCCCAAGTCCAGGAATCCACGGACAGAAGGAACTGGTTGCTTTAGAGCCTCAGCGTGAAGGAGAGTCACATGGGCAGACCGCAAAGAGGGGCTGCAACACGAGCGATGCACGAATGCTTTCGCCAGGAGGGTCCAGTCGGGGGTTAACGAAGCAAGAAAACGAATTAAATGACAGAGCAGGAAGCGGAGACCTGGACTCAGGCTTCTGCCAGTGATCCCAGAGGAATTACAGCCCAGTCTATTAACCTCCGCACGACCCCGCTTCCAGGAAACTTGTAAAATCATAAACCAAACAGCTCTGCGAGGGCTCAAAATGAATGTTTAGGGCTTTGCGGTTCTCTAAGCACCCCTTTCAAATGTCAGGGTGTTATTACTTAAACAGGAACGTTGTAATTACTTTTTGTTATTACAATATGCAAAGTGATGTAAGTGGTAAAAAGGCTTTGATGAAGTAGTAGTTCTTTTGATTCCCACAGTTTTGTGGCTCAGGTTGAAAGACATCTTTTAAAAGTTTCCAGATGCATGGAAAAGCTGCCATAGCTCTTACCCGGGTTTTCTTTTTTCTGACTCCAAACCTATATATCTTACTCCTTTCTGGGCACTCTATGCCCACTCTTATCTCCAATTCAGCTTTTCAAAATTAAAACCCATCTCTGTTCACTCCTACCTCACTCCTCCTCCTATACGTTCTGTCTGGGAGAATGGCCCTTCCACCCATCTGGTTGTCCGAGTCCAAAATCTTGGGAGTCATCTTCGTTCTTCTCTTTTTGGTCCTGTCCCCACCCTCACCCTTTATATCCCTGTAACATCATCAACCACCAGCACCAGGGTAATCGTGGCGGCTATTTAGGGGGTGCCTGTGATTCTTTAGGCACCTCGGATATGTTATTGCTAATCCTTACAGATTCTGCCAAATGGATATTATTACTATTACCCCCATTTAGCAGTCAGAGACCCTCAGGTCGGGAGACATTACTTCAGCAATTGCCAGTAGGGGCAGTTGGAGATAGGATTTGAACTCACATCCATCTGATTCTAAAGCATATGCATTTTCCACTACCCAGGGCTGCATTCACTCAGTTACCAACCGTTCGGCCAAATTTTCCTGTCAAGTGTTGCTAAAATCTGCACACTTGGCTCCATCTGCAGGGCTGTTCCCTACCTTGGTTTACACGTTAATTAGTTCTCCCCAGGACTCCTCACTGGTCACCCTACCTCTAGTCTCACTGTATACTCAACCAACTTCTCTATTGGTGTATTGGTAACCTGACTGGTCATACACGTGTTCCTAGACCTGCTAAACTAGAATCTCCAAGCCTGCGTGTCAGTCTTAGTAACAAGCACTCCCATGTACATAATGATACCCATGATCGGCCCGTATAGCCACAGAGAACTCTAAAGGAAAACTCCCTGTTTAAAACCTTCAGTAACTCTTGAATAATCCTTAGCCTGACATGTAAGGGCCCTTTATGATTCCAGCTTACCCTTTCTAATCATGCTGGCCCTCAGTAAATTGATGCACGGTATGATATGCTGCGTAATGGATCCCCAAAGACGTGCACACCCTAATCCACAGAACTTGTGAACATGTTACCTTACATTGCAAAGGGAACTTTGCAAGTGTGAATGAGGTTATGGACCTTGAGATGGGGAGATAATCCTCAGTTATTCAGGCGAGCCCAACCTAATCATGTGAATCATTAAACCCAGAGAACCTCTTCCCTGCTGTGCCCAGAGAGAGATCTGATGATGGGAGAAGGGTCAGAGAGATGTAAGTAAGAAAGACTTGACCTGCCACTGCTGGTCCTGCAGATGGAGGAGGGGGCCATGAGCTGAGGAATGTGAGTGTGTCTAGAAGCTGAAAAAAGTAAAGAAACAGATTCTCTCCTTGCTCTTCCAGAAAAGAATGCATACACTTTGGTTTTAATTCATGTTGGAATTTTTTTTTAATTAAAAATCTTAGTTTTAATAAGAACAACAAAAATTAAAATTATACATCCATCAATTTATCAAGATGTTTAAGTACTCATATATTTTTTATTATGGTAAACACAGGTACACATTAAACATTTTTAAGAGTATAATTCAGTGGCCTTAGTGTATTTCCAATGTTGTGCAACCATTTCCACTATCTATTTTCAGAATATTTTCATCATCCCAAATGAAAATCTATACCTGTTAAACAATACCCCTTCTTCCCTCTTCACAGCTCATGGTCAACTCTGTTTTACTTCATGTTGGACTTCTGAATTCCAGAACGGTAAAATAATAAACCTGTTGTTTTATGCTCCTAAGTTTATGGTAATTTTTACAGCAGGAATAGAAAACACATGCACATAATTTTCTAAAAGTGACCTGCTCATTCACACTTCTTGCATGTACCATTTTCTCTGTCTGGAGTGCCCTGTTAGCTGCACTTGGAAAACTCCTACTCATCCTTCAAAACCCAGCTCAAATTGACTGATCCAGACAGGCAGTCATGAACAGTTCCTTCAACTTCAATAGCATCCAGTATTTATTCATGACAAGTGCTAACATCACCTTGCTTTGTATTTATTTGTTTACTATCTACAGTCCCCTTCTCCTTAGGACTGAGATCTGGCTGGCTCATTTGTACTCCTAGCCTGGCACAGTGCCTGATATCTAGTCAGTGCTCAAAAGTATTTGCTGGGTAATAGCTATGGAGGTAGTGAAGGAGTCATGTTATAGAAGCATCTCATGTAAGCCAATCAATGTTGAAGTCTGTGAATTCTTAATAGAATACCAGGGTTTTAAATGTCAAAGATAATGATTCCAAAGACGAGTCCCTTTGGGACTGACACTTTACCACTTGCACTTTTGAAATCAGATGATTTTGACTTTCCTCATACGGAAAGCATTTATTCCTAATATTTTACTCCAGGTAGTTAAGACAAAAGGGGAAAAATCACTTTGATTAAAAGCAAATTCTGCATCATGTCATGATGAAAATTGAGTTTACACATCTTCCGGAACTTGATTCTCACTGGTCCTCTTTCTTGGCAGCCACATGGAGAAGTTAGGAGTCTTGCCATGTCTCCCCCATTATGTGGAAAAGCCCTTGGCAGTTGAGAAAGCCCCACCCAGACTCCAGGAAGAAACCAGACTCTCCCAGAAGGAATCCTATGGTTTCCTCCTGCCACCCCTGGCTTGACCCCCACTTCATGTCCCAAACCTATCAGCTGGTCTGTGGTAGGACCTGAGCCCCAGTGTTTGTCCGAGCTCCCCAGGTGATTCTGATGTACAGCCAGGTGTGAGTTCCCACCAAGCAATGGTTTTCCAGTTTCAGCTGGAAAAGGAATCAATTGTGGGGTGACTTAGGCACAAGAGTGCAGGCCCCCAGGGCCAGCAGGTCTGGGTGGAGCCTGGGAGCCTGCTGGTTTAATCTACAGCTCCAGAGAGTCTGACGCAGCCCCGCTGCCCCTCCGGGGGTGCGCACGCTGCCAGCAGCCACCATCTGGAGGCGCCCGGCCCTGCCCATTGTCCGGGCCAGAACCCTGTCCTGAGAAGCAGAAACACTGGGAAGGGCCAAGGCCCCTGAAACAAAAGCTGCAGTTGTTGACACACACCCATTTGTCTATACCATGCGGACACCACCAAGGGGAGAGGAAAAATTGTGGTGTGTGTTGATGGGCGTATACAGAACACACCCCTCCCTTCCCACCAAGTGATAAAAGCAAATCAGGTCTTCATGTGTTCCTCCTTTCCCACAGTCCCCACATCCTGAGATAACATGTTAACGCATTAACATCTGGCAAATTTCAAAGAAGAGTTCAGCAAAAATCCACACATGAGCTCCCACGACTCGCTGCAAACATCTGGTTGTTTTCGATTCATCCAGCTTTTGCTCATCCAGGTTTTTTTCCACTCGGCCTAATCTTTGTAACAAAAACATTTGACTTCACTGACATAAGTATACTCGAATCTGTGAGTTTGTCAAGGTCAGGGACAGGGCTGCAGCTCTGCGCAGTTCCCTACGGTTTGGGTTCTGAATATTGACATAGACAAGCACACACTTCCTTACAGGAGGCAGGAGAGCGCCGGCTTGCCCACTGCTCCCCCTCCCCCTCCCCAGCTTCTAGGACGCAAGATAGTGCAGAGTGAGCGAGTCAGGTCGCCTCATCTGCGGAGACCAGGGGTGGTCTAACACACCCGGGGACAGAGCCAGATAGGGGCTTGAGGCGATGACACAAGAGCGGGTCATCTCTAGGTCAACTCTGCCCTTGTGAACTTCGGGGATGGCGAGCAGACAGCAACTGAGCTGCACCCACGTGCCAGAGGCTCCCCCACGTTCCAGATTCCCCGTGGCGTTCCACACAGCGTACAACGTTCTTCTGCTTGTCGACTCTTGAGGTTGGTTTGGATCTTGTATAAAGGAGGGGCGTGGGTATAAAACGGCCCCATGGTATCACCTGCACTGCTGAGGCTGTGATGCAACCATTAAAACGCCCTCGTTTGTTTGGGAAGGCATGAGGTTCACTCTTTGCTCCAAATGCGTTGTTCTCTGTAATTCCATCCTGAAAAGGAAAGGCATCGCAGTGACTTGCTGAATTCTCGCTGTGCCTTGAGCTCACTGAGGGCAGTGACCACGCCTGTCTCTCGCGGTCTCTCCAAAGTGCTCTGCCCTCATTGGGCCCTTGCAACCGTCACTTGAAACAAAGGGTTAATCAGCGAATAACAAGCCATGACTTGGTTCCATTCAAAAATTTTTTTAATTTTGTATTTTTTTAAAGCGGCAGTTTCTTTCTATTTATTTATTTGGGGATGGTATTAGGTTTATTTATTATTTTTTTAAATGGCGGCACTGGGAATTGGACCCAGAACCTCGTGCATGCTAAGCACACACTTTGCCACGGAGCTGCACTCTCCCCGCTGGTTCCATCCACATTTCCTTGTTCTTCCATTTCACAACTTGCATTTGAAGGTTTCTCTGGGGCATTAATCAAGTGGAAAACAGTAGTTTTTGGAAACTGACCAAAATCTGCTAGTGGCAGAAATCACACATTTGCAAACAATTCCAACAAAATGGAGGTAAGTTAACAGGCTCCCTCTGAGGCTTTGGGAGGCTCAGGCTGACTCCCCGGCTGGAACACTTTGTGGCTCTTTGACCTGTGTTTGGTTGCCCCATGAGGCAGGCGGCTCAGACTGCAGACACGGAGCTCACCTGGCTGCTCGTGGGCGGACGTGTGCACCACGCACGAGATGGGAAATGGAGACTATTTCAGTGGCACTCCAAAAAAAGACATAAAATAGACATAAAAAGACACTAAAGAATATATTCTGATTCCACTAAACTATGGCATGAATTCACATACCCATGGGCCCAAGAGGAGATCTAAGTTTAAACTGGGAGCTTCCTCTTCTGCTGCATGAAAAGTAGAGCCGCCATGCTGAGTAGGCTACTGACACTCTGACGTGGAAGTTTGTCCCCTGGACTCTCTGCGAAAAAGGGGACTGCCACTATTTACATGTCACATTTAACTGAAAAAAGCTTTCACAGAAGGCTGCTTCCCTTGCTATGCAATGCACCTGAATAGTTTCCATTCTATTCTATTCTATCCTTCAAAATGCTGGTCACGTTCACTGCATTGATTACCTGACACACTAATGGACTGTGATCTGCAGTTGGAAAAATACTACAGCAGAAAAATGAAGAGTGTCCCCAAACTAAAGACTCTTAGCAGAAAGCCACAAAGACAGCTTGGAGATTTGAGAAAATTGTGGTCAAGAACATCCAGCCCCGAACACGCTCATCAACGGTGGCCGACAGCTCACACGGTCTGGGAAGCGGGCTATCTGGGTGCACTGGGGCGGCAGCACCCTGGGCTCACAAAACGGGGAGCAGGGATGGGAAAGGGCTTTGCTTTCTTTCCCAATTAGCACAGTACGGTCAGGAAGAAGGCACCTCTCCTAGCTCTTAGTGGAGGCTCACAGAGCTGTCATCCCAGAAGGAAATCGCTCATCCTCTGAGATGAAACTCAGGTGTCAACTTTCATGAAACTGTCCTTTAGCCCCTTCAGTTCAAAGTCCTCTTTCCCTCTTCTCGACATCTGCAGCACTTAGCCCACACCTCCCTTTGCGTTCATGGCACTTTCTAAACTGTGTATTGGTTGTGATTTCGTCTTGTCCCCTTTACTGACTTGTAAGTAGCTTGAGGGCTGTTACGATGTCTTACTCATTTTGTGTTCCTGATCTAGCATGGTGCCTTGCACACAGAAGGTGTTCAACTGATATTCGGTACATACACAAGGAAGTCAGAGAAATGCTTTGTCTTATATCTGGAAGTTGAAAAAAGATTTCTCTTTGGGAGAGTATCACTATAATTCTGTGCAGATTCACTTATCCAGCATTGGTATTTCCACACCTCTCACCTTCTGCCTCCCCATCCATTTTTTCATCCTCCATCCATTCATCCATTCCTCCCTCCATTCCTCCATCCTTTCACTCATCCATCCATCCATTCTCCATTCTTCCATCCATCCATTCCTCCATTCCTCTATTCATCCATCATCCATCCAATATTCCATCCATCAATTCCTTCCTCCATTCCTCCATCCATCCATCCATCCATTCACCTATTCCTATGTCCATCCATTCAACACTTACTGAGATTCCACCAGGTTCCTATGCTAATCATTATGGTTACTAAGGGGATAAGACAGGCTCTGTCTCTGAACCCCAGAGTCTAGTAGGGCAGAAGACATGGTAGAGAGTAATGACAACATAGTATGAGAAGGGCTATGAGGAGGGACAGCTAACCCGGTTTACTGACTCTCATCACAGTCCAGTGCTCTCTCACCATATATTTTGTCTACTTCTCTCAAACTTTGGAAACTCTGCCCCATCAGCAAAGATTTTGCAAAGCTTTATATCCTGCAGTTTGTATTACAACCACAGCTGTGTAAAAATGTAAAATTGTTATAATACTGAATGCATTCTTTTCAAAGTGCTTACATCTGTAACGTAAGATGATTAAAACCGGAATTACAGTACAGTGTGAAAAGCAAACTATTTAAGTTGAATAATCTCACCTTACTGCTGAAACTCTTCAAAGGCTTCCCTTTGCCCTAAGAATAACAGAGAACTGAGGTCTCACGGGGATGCAGGTTTCTGCGTGATCCCTCTCCGCGGGCCCCCTTTCCTGTGCCCCGTCAAGGTGGCCCCTACTGTCCCTCTGCTTAGAACACTCTTCCTTTATCCCTTGGTGGGATGGGGATGGGGTGTGCATTCCAAAAACTCACTAGAAGGGTTTTCCCTGACCACCTTGCTTATAAAGACAGTTGCCCACCATTATTTCTATCATAGGAGCCCCATTTTTTTCCTTCACAGACCTGATCATACATGTAATTATTTCGTTTGATTACTTGCTTCTCTTGCTAGACTATGAGCTCCACAGAGTGTTCTGTTCACCAGACTATCCCCAGAGACCCACGTGATTTCCGGCACATGGTAGACACTTCATATTTTTTAAAGAAATGAATGCTAGGGCGACTCACAGAAAGAGCACCTACTTGCAAAGGGAGGAGCTCTTCCACCAGCGAGGGAAAGGCGGCTGCAGAACCCAGCAGTAGAACAACAGCGCCACCAAGTGGTCAGTCAGCCATTTGCCAAGGCATCTTCCTTCCAGAAATCTTGGCATTGCAGGGCTTTTTCTGGTATTTAACGGTGAATCACAATGTTTCTTTCTTTTTTCCTCCCCATTTAAAAAAATCCAAAAGCTGTCTTCAAACATCTCTCAAGTCTCCCCCCCCTCCGAGGAGCGGAACATTCGAAGGCACGTGGAGGTTGGCTGGCTAGGCCGGCTTTGGGTGTTGCTATGGTAACTTTCCCCTTTATTGCTAATTGTTTGGAAACCTTACATTTTCAAATCTGCACGCTTTGAAAAAGTCTGCTTGCTTTTACTTTGTTTTTCAAGCTATGCTTTGATTTACCGTATTTAATTTGCTTCCTCTTCTAATTTGTTAAATGACATGTTATTAAAATTCCCCAAGGAGTCAGCAGGAATCTGCCCTGCTGAGAGACATAGCTGTATTCTGGAAGCGTCGGTGATTCCCCTCTGAGCACCCCTTACAAGGTTTTAAAACCCACCAGGGTATTACTGCCAAGCCGCTGCGGACAGAATCCGCGTTGGCCTGGAAGCTGCCGGAGGCAGCTCTCGTCTCAGGGTGATGCTGGAAAAGCCGGCTTTGTGCTTCGTTCCCTACCCCTCCTTCCCTGCTGCTGCTGGCCCTCGGTGGGTGCGAGAAGAGTGACCCTGATTGCCCACCGCACCTGCTTGTTTTCTCTTATTAGTCACCCCTACAAGACAGGAGAACAATGTTCCGCGCTCAATTAGAATGACGCTAAAATGCATCCCTGAGGTCTGTCCATCACAGAGAGGAGACATAACGGCTGAATATGCCACTAGGCGGTAATGGCAGCCCCCACCCCCACCCCCACCCCCGCCGTCTCAGGACCGGGGAAGGTGGGTGACCGAGGGAGGCTGCGCTGTGCAGGTCCGTGCCGCCACCGCAAACGGAAGCGTTAAGTAAAGGAAATGCAGGCAAACAGGTTACAAAAAGCCTGCTGAGATTGACAGAGCTGCCAGAGCTTCCAGGAAGAGAGCGAGGGTAAAATTTATTTGCACTGTGAGAAAAGTAGATCCCAGCACGCTCTTAAACACCATCACAGCTCTTTAGGGTCCATGTTGTCCCTCGAGTAAAAAGGGAAGCAGTTTCTCCCAGAGAAGACCAAGGCCCTGGTGCCTTTGATGGAAAGTGGTACATGCTTTCACCTCCTCCCATTTCTTCTTTTAAATGGTAAATTCGGGTTGTTTTACCCAAATGAATGTCCCTTAGGAAAAAAGGAGGAAAATAAAATAACACAGAACTGTACATAGAAAAAATAAAAGTTCACACACACTCACACATACAATTTAGGTGTACAATTTAACTTCCAGACTCAGTGATCTTGTGCTATTTCCGGAGGGCAATTCTTAATCGTCGCTTTAATTTGGTCGCAGGCACAGCCTCTGCGGTCTGGTGCTGACTTAGCTGCCCCCAGAATCCAACTCCCCAACCCGTTCCCTGCCACTTCATGCTGGCCTCCCTCCATACATGCCCCTGCCCTTTGCACGTGGGATCTGTGTGTCCTGGACACGCGGTCTGGATTGTGTCCATGCCTTTCTGAACTCTTCTGGTTTTGTTTTTCAGTGATGGTACTGGAGAGTGAACCTAGGACCTCATGCATGCCAAACATGGGCTCTACCACTGAGCTATTCTCAGCCCGTCTCCCACCTTCTGGTTCTTTTAAAAAACCCAGCTCTGATGCTAACCACCATGCTTCCCAGAATCATTTCTCCTGAGCAAGATCCAGAGACACAAGAGGCCCCCAGCAGCCTCTTTGTTGTCTCCTTATCTTTCTGTGTGATACAAAATTCCAGCCGCCTTCCCTAGGGTGTCTGTATGGGCCGTGGCCACTCCTGAACTCTCTTTTCATCAAATTTGTTATCTCGCTGCCTTAGCATCAGGCTTGGCTCTTTCCATGCCGGGGTTCCCTAGATTTGGATAAAGGGAGAGCACTTTAACCCCACACGCAATCTGTTTGGTTCACATTTCCCATAATGACAGCCATCTTGCTTTAGAATAAAATAAGGGGGAAAAATGTGTCCTCACTGTAAAGCTTGTCACAGCAGCTCCACAATCAAGTCATTTTGCATTTTGCTTCTCAGTGGCACTGAGACATCAAATAACTACTGCTTCTGCCCCCCTACCCACCCTCCATGGAGCCTTTCACATTGATCGAGAAAGCATTTATTCAGGGCATAACCCTGTGATAGGCACTGAGCAGGATATGAAAAAGCCATGGGCCAACTCTTTTAAAAAGGTGTTAATTGGATTTTTCCCATATAAACCCCCCTAGCATTTTATTTCCTAACTCTGCTTCTCACAGTCAACTTCATTTGCCCATTTAATGCAATTTGCTTCTCATGATAAGATTCTATTAAGTGATTATTAAGACATTCTGAGTTACTTCAGCCAAGCACGTATATAATCATTACCTACCTCCTGGGGATGATGTGAGGTGTAATTAGTTAAAGCTCACTGTTAGCTCTCAGCATCCGGAACTACAAGCAGAGCCCACTTCCACTCAGCCGAGCTGAGAACCCTCACATTTACATAAACCCCACAGACCCGTGTTTAATGACAGTCAATGTCAGAGCTGTGGAAACAGACAGCATACTCAAACTTGGCTCTCTCTGTTTTTTTTTTTTAATTGAAGGATAGTTGATTTACAACATTATGTTAGTTTCAGGTATACAATATAGTGATTCAATATTTTTGTAGACTGTACCCCACTGAAAGTCATCATAAAACGTTGGGGATACTCCCTGTGCTCTGCATTGCACCCTGTAGCTTACTTATTTTATTCATAGTAGGTTGTACGTTTTAATTCTCTGCCCCTATCTCGCCACCTCTCATTCCGTGAACCACTAGTTTGTATTTTGGTTTTTGGCTATCTCTATTGATACCAAATTATTTCCATAATGGTTGATTTCGGTTGCTTACTAAACCATATTGTATAATAGTCCCAATCATATTGCTAATAAAAACAAAAGAAGCTTTCACTAAATTTAAAATGGATTGAGACCAACCAGCCCAGCACTCTCCTGGAACCTCTCGCCCTTCGAGTCTTTCAGAGACACTGAGCTCTGGCTGTGCAGGAGGCGCTTGGCCGGGAGCTAAGGCTGCAATGTTGAGGAGGTAGGTCACCGCCCTCAAGGAACTGATAATCAGTAAACTATACAAATGATAACACAGACTTTTGGCAAGTTTTCACCATTTACTCAAAAACCCACCTGGTATTAAGAGAGTGGGGAGCCAGGAGAGAGGGGGCCATGCTGCCTCTGAGCAGTTTAAATACTTCGTTGATGATGGTACTTGGGTCAACTCCCCGGGCCCCAGAGGTCCTGGGGTCCGTCCTCCCTTAGGGAGCTAGTTTTCAGTCCCCTGGAGGATTAGAAGCGCTTAGTTAGAAGAGGGGGTGGACCGCTTCAGCAGGAAGCAGACAACAGTGAGAAAGGGCATGGGTGCATCCCCGTAATAAGGGATCAGGCTGAAAAACTGAAAAAAGAAACAAGAATTCACGGAACATTGCTGTGTAGAGACATTTAGCATGAGGGCCAAGAGGCTCTGCAAAGTCCAGCATCTCCTCCGGGTTCCTTTCCCTCATGGCACAGGGCCATCATTTATTTCCATAACGGCTCTAAGTCAGCAGAAAAGGTCACCACACGGCTGCGAGGCAGAGGAATAGGTCATAGAAAATAATCTCCTCTGAAAAACATTTCTAGAAATTTAAATCAGTTCTCAAAATGATTAAAATCAGTTCTTAAGTCATTCTTCAGTAATAAGATGCAGGAGACAAACCGTAGTTCAGTATTAAGAAGTATGTGCTCGCCACTTCAGCTGCCCCTGAATGGATCTGGCGACTTCGAAGGGTGGCGAGTGTCCTGTGGCTCGGCGGTATTTAAGCAAAGTCTGGCCAGCCCCGTGTGGGGAGGCTGCTGGGGGACTTCAGACGTCAGCCTGCTGCGCATTTTGTACAGCCTCAGAGCTAAGAAGGGTTTTTAGTGTAACATGTCCAAAGGTCTATTAGCTTTTCAATGAGAACAGTCGCTCAATTTTGTCTCTTGACCTGGAAAGCCTACGATGCCCGCAGTGGGTCCCGTGCCCACCCCTGCTCTAAAGGATTGTTGTTTCCAGCTCCGAGGGGCTGGGGTCTGAAGCACACCTCATTTTCCCACGAGGACCCCATCCCAGTGACTCTATAGCAAAGCTGCTTCTCTGTGGAGCTGAGTGGCCCTGCAGGAGACAGGACGGTCTCCGGAAACACACCTGGATTTAGCATGAGGGAATGCTTGCTAGGAGATACACGTACTGGATGTCCTCTTTTTCGCCTTTTTCTTACAAACTGAAATGTGTCCTTTCCAATTTTATTCACTGGCTGGGGAGAAAGACAACTCAATGAACTCCAACAGGCAAGCAGCGGGAGCAGGGCGGACGCCACAGTCCCCAGCTCTCCCGTCACATCAGCGACAGCGGGGCACTCCCCAGGGCATCCTGCACACAAAGGCCAACGACTCCTGGGCCATCCTCCAGGGTCCCCCCAGGGAAGGTGGTAGACCCCCCAGGCAAGGGCCACAGACAGTCATGTTATTTTTACTCTAAAAGAAAAATACCCTTAAGAGAATGAACGTGTTCACATTTCTTTAAATTTTTCCCCCTATTTTTTCTTTTCTCCAAGGCAAGGGGGAAAAAATCTTAGTTTAGAGAAATGCTATCTCCACCTGTTCTGCCTTTGCTGGGGGATTATTAGCAACCCTTGGAAATCTCTAGTCCTCGGGCATGCTGCGGGCGGGAAGAGAAGGGCTCGTCTTGGGATGGTCCCAGGTGTGAGGTGGTGTTTCCGGAATGGAATTATGATCCCTGGGTCTCCGGGAGGAGGAGGAGAAACAGGGGAGTAACGCTGACACAGCCCAGTTAATCGTAGCTCAAGGTAATGAATTCCACGGCTTGGAGTTTGAGCCAAGAGAACAGAAGTGTTTAGGGGATTTCATGATCTCTAAGGATGGATGTGTTTTCATGTTGGTTTTTAAAATGTGCATCTATGTAACCATGTTTGTTTTCTATGTCTGCAAGTCTGTTTCTGATTTGTATACAGATTCATTTGTATTATTTTTAGATTCCACATTAATTAATTTTAAAAATAAAGACAAAAACGTGCGTCTCTCTGTGTTCATGTCTTTCCCAGCACCGGTGTGCCCAGACGTGGTGAGTCACTCTGGGCACAATGGCGTGCAGTACATGACATTCAAAAACACGCAGTGCGGGTATTTTTGATTGCATCAAGAAACTGCACCTGTGCGTGTATGCGCCTGCACACACATGCACACACACTCCCACCAGCTCTGCTCTGTGACTTCTGCCACCACCTCCTTCCCCGCTGTGGTCAGATTACAGGGGCGCAGAAGCAAAGTTCACTGCACACAAAGGGCCAGGCTCATGCCACGAGCCCGGCATGGGTTCTCCACGTCTCTCATTTCAGAAGCCCTGAGCACAAAAGGATTATTATGGTTATGCCGCACTTTACTAAACATCAATTTGGGGACCCAAATCATTCCTGAAAACAGTTCTCACCCACTGTGAGTGTTTTCACTGTGGCGGCTGAGCACCTGTGAGAGAGGTAGAAATACCCAAATGCCTTTTAGAGTTAAACTGCGGTCGGGGGCCTACAAGCGTCCCCGCTGGCCTGTCCGAGCTTCCCGGTTCCCTGCGCCCGGCCCCTCTTCCCTTTACACCCCTGCCTTTCACTCTTCCTCTCACATAAGCTCTCATGTTCCCCCAGAGGATGGGCTTGGACCACGCGTGTAATGACATGGACGGGCACATTTCCTCTGTCACAGAATTGTGTCTTCCAGCCAAGCCCCCATCCCTCCCCTCCCTTCCTTCCCTGTTTCACAGTCAGAATTCAGCTCAGAGTGAAGAGAGCTGGCACCTAGCAGATGGCTGCGGCCAGCACCTTCGCACAACCTGGACGCCCACTCCTCCGCAGAAAGAACCCGGCAGTGCCATATGTCGGGGCGCTGTCGTTGCCAGCAGAAGGAAGGCTTTGTTCTTTTGTTGGGTTTGTTTTGAAAGGGAACATAAATAATACACACCCACCACTCCTTCCCCCGCGATCTGGGCAGAGCTTGCTGGCAGGGCTTCAGGAGGCGCCGACTGCCCGAACTGTTCCCCGAATGTGACTGGGTACAAGCGCTGGCCTTGGCCACCATGTGGATGAAGTCTGATTAACTGCCAACAGCAAATAGCACCCCTGTTGCTTTTCTCATACTGAATCAGTGAATGAGCGTTCTGCTGAAACAATCACGTTTCCCTGTAAAAATTAAGATCTTTGTTTTCACACAACCCAGCAAGCGGCTCACAAAGTCAATCCAAGCGATGGATGTTTCCATCCAGAGGAAGTGGGGGTTGGGGCGGAGGAGTACACGGCCGGTGCAGGCGTGGGTGGGGGTGGGAACAGGGAGGACAAGGTCTGAATGTCCTCAAGAAGCTCGAGAAGGATTTCAGACGGCGACCCCGGGCTCTGCTCTGCATCAGCCAGCCAGGTATGTTTCTCCTACAGAAATCCTGCTTGCTTCTCAAAGGCATTCGTTTCAAGCTGTGAAAAGCGTCTGAAAGCTCTGAAGAGGCAGCGCCGCCTTGCTCAACACCTCATCCTGTTTTAGTTCCGGCACATCATCAATGCCTTTCTGCTGGAGGAGTGAGTGATGAAATGAATGACGGCTGTTTGGGTTAAATTCTCCATACCTTAGAATGTGTTCTGGAAATACATTTTCTGTGTGTGTGTGTGCGTACTTGTATGCCTGTGCACATGTATACAAAAAGGACCTAAAATAATCCAGCCACGATACTAAACGTGTTTGCTGTTATCTAGTGCTCGTCTCTATTTTCTGTTTATTATGTATTACTTTTGTTATTAGATTAAAAAATTAACTTCCTTTTGAAAAAGAAAACAACGTGTCACACTAAATAAACCAAAACGATATCAATCATCATTCTAGTAATTACAACTGAAAAAGAAGCTCTGAGTGGGTGCCCCGTGTCAGACACTGTTCTGAGAATCTTATGTGCATACGTAGCTTTATTTATGTATTTATTATTAACCCCTTTCACAGAAAGGAAACCCATTCATGCACATGGTTCACGTTCTTAAACAGTGTGCATAATGCAAAGATAAACAAATGAACACAACATACAGTTTCCAACACTTTTCTGGCAGCAGCGTGTAACTGACGGCTGGGCTCCGAGGTGCCCTGTGTAACGTAAGGACGTCCACCTAAACGACATCGCCTGCCCTGTCAGTTTGAGAGGAGTCAGTGAGACATGGGAGTTTCCAGTTTCCAGCACTATTCCTGGCTCCGAACTGGGACTTAGTAAACGACCGTTCTTCCCTTCAGCCACCAGTCCAGCGCCCCACCCTGTTGCCTCCTGGATCCTTCAGGGGTGAGTGGTAACATCCCAGGCCTGAGCTGTAGCATCTGGAAACAACAACAAAATAACCAGTTTGAGACCCAAGGAAGGGCAAGCCCTGTGGCAGGTGTTTTGCAACTGCTGCCTCATTCAGTCAGTCTGTCTGCTAACTCCGCCTCCAGAGGCAATCCGTCTGGACCTCATTTGCCAATACGGTGGCATCAACCGGGATTTATGCAAACACCGAGAGACAAGGCGGTCACGTGTCTTCTAGAACACTTGACACCGCCCCCTGAAAACCTCGTTCCATGCGGCTGTAGTGAGGAATGGCTTTTATCTGGGACAAACAACACTGATCCTTTCAAAGGCAGTCATCTATACATGGTTGTCATCTCCATTAACGACTATTTGCGGAGAGTCCGTGGATCACGCACCCGGTGAATAGGAGAGGCAGCTGTGAGTTTGTGTGGACGGTGGAGAGGTCAGGAGGTGGAGTTAATCCTGACTCTGCTGCTCACGAGCCAGGTGATGCAGGGCTTCGGTTCCTCCGCCACATCCCGACAAAGCTGGCTGCGTACAGTTGCTTCCAGCTACTGCATTTCGTGGGTCTGAGCTAACAAAGCCCCGGAAGACAAAAGGGGCAGCAAAGCTTTCCCCCGGGGGCAGGGGCGTGCATGAGTGCACGCCCCACAGACGGCACAGAGCCCAGGCGCTGAGATGATGGGCGGGTCTGCACGTTATTCTGAACAGACTTCTTTGAAGGGATGAGCGTGGACTGCTTTTGTGGGAATGGAGAAGAGAAGCCTTTCTCTTCAAGTGGAAGGAGATTAGAGAAAGGAGTCTGGGGAAAGGCTCTCCTGCCTGGAAAACACCGAGATGTGCTCAGCTGGGGTGGAACATGCGGTAGGGCTATATTTGGAAAAAAGAGGAGTTGGTTCAACAAATAACAGTGGGTACTCGCCGTGGGTCGGGAATAGGCTGGTACTGGGACCCCGAGGGCGCTTCTCCCTGGGCCCTGCCCTCAGGAAGCTTGCAGTCTAGTGGTCAGGCCTGGAGTAGGACACATCACTAGAGGCCTCCGGACTTCGGGGGGGCCAGACGCTGCGGAGGGACAGTTACGTTTGGGAAGAGATGTCTAGGTCGGTGCCAAGCTGTCACGTGGAGATGAACTGCCCGCAAGGCATGTAAAGGGGCGGAGAGGAAGGGACTACGTCCTTTCCTTTAAGAAACCTGACTCCTTTCTCTGGGCTTGCGCAGACCTCCTGCGTGCTGCTGAATGGGTGATCTTTCTGAAACATGGAGAGCCTTGTGTCACCCTTCACACGCTGTCATCGCCTCTCCATTTGCTGCAGAAAACTCCTAGTGTGGCATTTAAGGCCCTTCACAAATCGACCCTTTCCCTAACCTCACCCCCTTAACCCTATCCTTATGTGTCCCCAGATGTGCCCGGAGTGTACTTTTGTCCTCTTTCCCTTCAAGGGCCAACTCAGCTATTATCTTTCCTGGGAAAATTTCCCCCATCTTACAAACTCATTCGCTTAGTTCAACAAAACATCCCTTGTGACCCCTAACACATTGCTCTAGACACATAGACATCTGAGGGGGCTAAATCCTTAGACACTGAAGGGATTTTGAGTGAAATTGCTAATGCCGACTCTAATTTGCAGACCAAGAGTTTTGTCTTTCATGCCAAACCCTGTCCTCTGATTACGCAGAGGAGGATGGCAATGCCATGTTTTGCTCTAGCAGGAAAAGTTCTATGGTTGATTAATGAGATCGGCCACTGTCACAGGAAGGGGGTGGCAGCCTGCGTGCCATTTTCCCATTATTTCACTAGAAATTTCCAAAAGGCACATACTTGTTCTTGTTGTTGTTAATTTAATATAGTCCTGGTTGTTGGTTTTTTTTTTTTTTTTTTTTTGGTTGATATAATCTGTTCTTGGTCATTACGAGCCTGTTTTCCAGATGTCTGTTGCCCTTCCAGTTAAATTCATCCACATTTGGTCCATGGATTCTTGGAGGCTTCCACGTGTATCCTCCATAGCTCTGGCTAAATCATGAGAAAAGGACCTTAAAAGCAAAATGCAGGCGGATTAAATATCTTCCATTGATATTTTAAATAATTGAGGCATGATTATTAGGTAGAATCTTAGTTTTCAACGTTCTGAGCCTCAAATGCTGCTGGTTGTCTGCACAGCTAACCCTGCCTTACGCTGTCTTCTATATTCAATTAATAACATGTTCCAGATGCTTAACAGTGAAGCACAATCTGATTTTCATCAGCAATTTGGATAGCAAAATGCTCTTGCAAAAGACCAAATCTACCTCTTCCCAACCTTATTTGACTGGGTGCCCACAGCAAGGAAATCTGTCTGAAGCTTGAGACAGGTCCCCAGTCTTTTCACAGACACTCCCTTGGGTTTCTAACCTGAGTCAGTGGTCCACCCAGTGCCCTGTGGTCAGTCATCTCAGGTAAAACAAGGAAACCTCGGGAGTTAAGGTTGAAAGCGGGTTTTGTTCACTTGGGGTATCTTTCCACTTTCTCCATAGACTCTGAACGTGGTTACCTTCCCAGTCAGGGACCATCCACAGCACAGGAACGCAAGCCGTGTAAAGCCCAGGGCACATGGCTTCTTTAACCAGAAACACGTCTTGCGCTGCAAAGAGGCCGCCTGGGATGTCTGGCTTGCTGAGGGACGAGGAGGGAACCAGACCAGAGCAGGATGCCAAGGCTCCGCTGGAAGGAAGGCGGCTGCCGTGGGAACTAAGGCTTCTGAACATCTCCTGCTGGGAAGGGCCCGGGAAGCGCTAACAGAGGTAATGAGCCAGCTCCCGGGGAGCTGGAGAGAGCGGCCCGTCAGCCAGATCGTCTGAAACTAGAGCAAGAAAAACACTCTGGCCGAGAAACTCGGTGGGAGAGGGTCAGTGTGGCCCAGGAAGTGGGCAGGAGCCACTGAAATCCGGGGCTAGTCTTCAGCCCTTTAGCCTTGAAAGAAGACACTTGGTGACCAGGGTGTCTAGCCCGGAGACTGGAGGTAGGCGATCAGCTCCAAACAGGAGTCTCCCACCTGCTTTGGGAAGGGGTCTGGGGCGGTGAGGATAGTTTACAAAGGCAGACCGCATTGGGGGTGGGGGGCGCACAGGGCGGCTGAGGCTGGGTCCTCCCTCAGACCCCTCCCTCTTCCCTATCTGCTTCCCTCCTGTGCTGCCCTGACCACCTCATCCCGTCTGCAGGCATTCAAGTGGGTGCCCGTGTTCACCTGTGCCCCTGCATTTGTTTCCCATTGCTGTTGTGACAAACTGTCACTGACTGTGTGGCTTAGAACAAAACCCACTTATTCACTTACAGTTCTGATGGCCAGGAGTCCAAAATGGGTCGTAACTGGCTAAAATGAAGGTGTAGGCGGGGCTGCATCCTTTCTGTAGGCTCTGTGGGAGAATCTGTTTCCTGGTCTGTTTCAGCTCCCAGAAGCCGCCCCCATTTTTTGGCTCATGCCCCTCCCTCCAGCCTCAAAGTCAGCAGTGCAGCATCTTTGAATGTCTCTCTAAGCTTCCTGCCTCCCCTTTCCCACATATCAGGACCCTGGCAATTGCTCTGCTACCATTTGAATAATCCAGGATAATCCTCCCATCTTAAGAGTCTTAAGTTAATCATGACCGCTAAGTCATTTTTGTCACATAAGATAACATATTCACAGATTCCTAGGGCTGGGACTGGACATCTTTGGGGAGCCATTATGCTGCCTACCCCAACCCCCTACGATCCAACCTCAGCAGCCAGAGTGGCAGAGGTGCCGGGGTCTCCCAGGAGCCAGGGTGACAGGGGCCAGAGGGGCTTGGGGGCTGGGGCAGCTGGCATGCCTTTACTCCACTCACTTCGCCCGTCCGGCTGCTGGGACAGCCTGGCTCTTCTGCTGCCCCGCGGGTAGACCGCGCCCCTGGGGCGTGGACCCCCTCTGCCCACACCCATGCGTTCGGACCTGCCTCCTCTCCGTATGCCCCAGCTTTGCTGCTCGCCTGGACTTGACGAACATGGAATTCATAAGCCATTTCCGCCACTCACTCTTGCTCACCCACTTGCTAGACGAAGCCCTTGAGTCACCATGACACAAAGGGGCGTTTGAGTCTTGGCATACTCCGCCAGAAATTAGCGTTAAAATGCATTTTCCAAAGAAAGTGGTGTTAAAAATCATGGAGAGGAAACACCAAAATTGTGCTTTGTTCAACAAGTTTCGTGAATGGCCAAGACCTGCTTTTAACCTTCAACTTCATTCCTGTGGTGGACATGCCGTTGGACAGCAGGCATTCTCCCTGCTGCCTCTGTAGGAGTTTCCGAGCTTCCCAGCCACTGTGCTGAACTCACTACCTCACGGCATCACCCCGTTCACATGCGTGCCTCTACTGTCGCTCTGTTAAACTGCTCCCTTCCTGGGACTTTTATGATTTCAGTAGCAGCTTCAGTTCCTCCCTGTGCTGGGAGGGAAACTGCCCGTGCCTCTTAGCCTTATAGAAGGAATTTACAACACTGGCCCTCAAGGTAAGGTTAACGGGAAGAGCAGGGAAAGACAGTGAATGGGCCAGTTGTTAAATCTGATGCAGTCTTGTAGAGCAGATGAGGGAAGCGCGCAGTGATTGAGTCTGGGCCCAAGAGCAGACCTTCCTGAATTTTAACCTGAATTCTGCCATTTCCGACTGTGTGACTTGGGCGAGTAGATGTGTAACCTCCCCAGGTCTCAGTTTCCTGGTCTCTATAAAAAAAGATAACAGTCCATGCCCACCCGTGTCTTCCTCGCCTGCCTCCCTCTAGAAGCGGAGGAAAGCAGACGCGTGCTTCCCTGTTCTCCCTTGCGGCCCCAGGCGACACAGCTCTGGCCGAGGGGCTGAAAGTGGAGGTCTGCCGGGGAACTTGGGGGAAGAGTTTCCTCTACAATAAAGGGCACGGGGGGAGAGTCCCCTTTCTCTTACGCTCCGCTGTTTTCTGCCGTGGATGCTGTCATGGGAGAATGTGATGTCTGGGGCCGCCATAGCCATGTCACCACAACAGGAGGGCCAAGAGGATGAGCAGATGCTCCCTCTGTGCCCTGGCACCACGGAGCCGCAGCACCTCCTGGCACTGCCCATCCTTCTGTCGGGCGAGTGACCAAATGACTGTGGTTTAGGCCACTGCCCACTGAGTATGTGGATACTTGCAACTTAAAGCACTCTGACACAAACTCCGGTCTCGAGGACTCACTGTAAAGATGAACTGAGCTCGTGCATGTCAGGCACCTGGCACAAAGCTGTCATTCTATAAGTACTAAACTATCACCATCATTACTAATACAGCCCAGGCCGGAGCGCAGCAGCCCCAGCCTGGCCAGGGCCGGTCGTTTCAGAGGCTGTTCTTGCCCTCCACCGTCTGTGTGATGGAAGCCAGAGCTGGGAAGGTTATCCCCGGCCTGGTCCTCCAGCTCAGTGCTGCCTAACTTCTTCCACATCGTGGCACATGTAAAGAGTGATAACACTTGTACAGCAGCGGGTAACAGAGGCTGATCCCGGCCCCCTCCTGCCGGCGGATGAGGGGTCCACATCTCTCGCTGTCCCAGGCTGCTGTCTGGCACCCCACGTTCTATCTAGTTGTCACGTCTCTTTAGTCTCCTCCGATCTGTGGCAGCTCCTCTGTCTTTCCTAGTCTTTCATCACCTTGATGCGTTCGGACAGTTCTGGTTAGTTATTTTTATAGAATCCCTCTGAAATTGGGTTTGTTTGATGTTTTCTTATGATTAGATCAAAGGTACGCATTTTTATCAAGAGTGCAAAAGCAGTGATGTGCCCTTCTCAGTCATCGCATCCGGGGTCCCCGATGCCGGTGTGATGTCGACCATGAATATCTGGTTTGGGGGACGTCTGCTGGGTTTCCCACTGGAAAGTTATTATTCTTCCCTTTGTAATTAATAAGTGTCTTGAAGGAGATACTTTGAGATTATTCAGATAATCTATTTCCCTTCAAACTTCTGGCCACTAATTTTAGCATCCATCTGTGGTCTTGCCTGTGGTGTTGTAAAGGTGAACTTTATGGTCCTCATTCCCTTGTTTATTACTTTTAATTCTTTAAAGAAGAGCTGTTCTTTCTCCTCCATTTATTTATTTATTCATTTGACAATTTATTTATATCAGTATTGACACAGTAATAGTCTATAAATTATAATCCAATACTATCACTGTTTTTTGTTTTGTTTTGTTTTGTTTTGCCGCTCAAATGGTTCTAGCTCTGGCCATTGGGAGCTCTTTCAAATTAGCTCCTGTGCCCTTCAGACGTGCTATTATTGAGACTTTCTTACTTTCTGGAACCACCAAAATGTTCCAGATTTATCCTGGGCTTTTCCTGCTTCAGTCCTAAAATCAGCCACCCCTCCCGTGCAGCCCTGGTTCCTTTCAGTGGAGAATGGCATCTAGGAAACAAGATCTGGGTGGCAGGTGGCGTTACCATCATTGTGAGATAATTTAGAGTCCACACAGGATTCCGATTTTAGAGACGAGACGTACAGGGATTAGCAAGGTTACATGATGGCCCAACGTTCCACAGGGCAGAAGTGGCAGAAAGAAAGTTCAAACCCAAACAGACCCCGCACTCGGAAACTCTTGAGTCAACGCCTCATGTATTATAAATATGAGGTAGTTAATACTTGGCAGAAAAAGTGCAGATGTGCCAGATAAATGCGATTTCTGGTTGATGGAGGGTCAAAGTAGACATATATAAAAACAAACGTGGCATCCAATAAACATTTTTGGATAGAGTTTGTTGAAAGAATCAGTATTATCCTCAAATGTTTCTTGGTCTCTCTGAAATATCCCTACTGTTGCATTGGACTTCCATCCCTTTCTGGAACGTGGTAGGACACCTGCAAAGTAATAAAGAACATGGGAACATAACAACGGCAGGTTCACCTTCTGGATCCTCATGGTCTCTGGATGGAAATCTGATGGCAGAGTTCACCCTCCCTTTGCCATGTCACCCTAGTAAGCCAAGTCCACGTCTTAGGGACAGTGGCTTGCGTCTGGCAAGTGGGGAGCAGAGTGGACCAAGCATTACACATGGTCTCCAGGCTGGATCCCACCTGCCTCCGAGCCTCATGGTCTGATCAATGACAGCCCAGGCCAGGACGACAGTGGCCACAGAGACCGAGCCTGATGGCGGGACCCCTGGAGAATTCTCTGCACCTTGTGGCTCAGGCCCTTGGGTCAGCTAGGAGGCCCGTCCGCACGGCTGGGGAAGAGACCTAGAAATTCCACTCCCTTCCTGACCTTCCTGTGTTTTATCCTCAACACCAAAGCCACTTCCTGCTGCAGTAGTAGCCAAGAACCCAAGAAACACACTAAACAGACAAAGGAAAGCAGGGCGGCTTGACTAAGGAGCTTCGTCAATGGAGAGAAGACCTGGTTTCTAAGCCCAGTTTTGCACTAACCGGTTTTTTACACCAGGCAAGATCTTCCCTCTCTCTGAGCTCCACTCACCTGGCATTAAAACGGTGGGGTTGGACTAGATGATCTCTTAAGCCCAATCCTGCTTTGAAATTCTTGGACGCTTCAAATTCCTTTCCGGATTTTCCCTAAAAGGGCCCTGGGCCCACTGTGGTCTCATTAGTAGGACTCTTGCGCCACCTCGTGGCCAATTCGGAGCCTTTTCCTCCCTGAAATGCCTTCTGCTGGCAGGTCTTCCCTCCACTGAAGTAAGAGAACAAAGCCTGTTCAGCCCTTCCTTGGCTGGAGTGTGGCAAACTGCCAGACCTGGAAGAAACACATGCTTAATTCACGCCCTGGAAAGCCATTTTGTGTGAACACACTGCCACTTCCTACGGCAAAGGCCTTGGTGTGGTGGGCATGCGTTTACAAAGCCAGGCCCCTGATGTCAGGAATGCCCAGCCCTGACACAGGCACTGGGGAGAAGTGTTTGGGTTACTCCCCGCGTGCTGACCTGCTACACGCCGCGGCCCCTAACGCTGTCAGCCGCTCCCCAGTTGATGCTCCTTACGCTTGCGCTCAGTGCTTCCATCCTGGGCCTTATCCAGCTGTCAGGACCCTCCTCCAAACATGTGACACAGAAAGAGGCGGGAAGGACCCCTTGAGTCGCCTGCCAGCCAGGAGCAATCCATCATCATTTGGAGGGTCCCTCTGGGTTTTTCCTTTTCCTGACATTCCCATCTGAATAAAGACCACTTCTGAAGCCTGCCTGACCCTCGGTTTGAATCAGCCGAGTCATCCTTGAGCTGGGGTGCGTTTATCTTGCACATCTGGGCATTCGCCAAATGTTGCCACTAATCCCAGCACGCCAGCCACGGCCTGATGGCTCATCACCCGTCTCCCGGTGACTGCTGATTACTGGAGCCAGAAGTTCCTCTTCGTTTGCTTTCTGTCTCTATATCCTGGTGGGGCAAGCACAGGCGGCTTTATTGGTGTCCATTGTACAGGTAAGAAAACCAAGGTCGGAAACCGGCTAGATGACTCTCCCCCGGTATCCGCATTGGGTGTGGTAGAGTAAACGAACGAATGAGGTGTTCTGACCCCCTGTTCAATTACTCGGTGTTTGAGAATTTGCCTTTTATGGTCTTAATGAGGGGGTCACGAGTTCGTTAATTTTCACCACAAACGCAATTGAAAACCATTCATTGCCTGTGCCTTAAATAGCTGTGTTTTTATCTTTTTTTTTTTTTTCCCTTGCCAAGCAAGGCAATGTAGTCCGTGGGTGGAGATCACACTGGGACGGGAGCCAGAAAGCCCAGGTTCTTTTCTGACGTGGCCACTGCCAAGCTGGGGGGCCAGGGAGGCACACACTGAGGTTTTATTTTCTCATCTATGAAATGAAGAGGCTGGACTAAGGTTCCTTCCCTTCCAGAATGCCATTTGAGGTGTGTTTAAATACCTCTAACTCTGGATCTATCCAAATAAAATGATTCCGTACAAATAGCTTCGCCTGGTAACTAAGTGTCATTCGTCTGGACAGTCCAGGTTGTGCCGGTGGGTTTATTCTTCATTGATTAAGCCTTTTCTTTCCTTCTTTCTCTCTCTTTTTTTCTTGAGGGTCCTGGCCTATTCTTAGCACAAAATTCCCTTCCCAGTTTACAAATTCCTTTAGGGCAGTGATGGCGAATAGGTTTCATCTTGAGTGATGTGCCCTTCCCATAAGTGGGCATCGCTGATCAGGAGCTCTGTGTCAGGAGCCCAGATTCTAAGGCTCTGCGGGAGAGGGATGGATTAGCCATGCCCGCTGTGTGCATGGGCTAGGGAAATACAGACATCACAGCCCGTGTCTACGACAGCAGTGGAAAATTTGAGAGGGGCACGGGAACCATGCCATGCTCAGTGACACAGAGCTAGAACAGAGATTGGAGTTCAGGCCTCCTCCCTTCAAGTTCAACTGCCTTCCACCCAAGTCTCCCTCTTGATTGGATTCACAGGCAGTCAGGTGCTTGGAAGACGCCTTTTGATGATGATGATGAAACTGATGACGCTGTGGCAGCAGGCTCCCTGCCTACTCTCTCTGAGCGGTTGCATACTCCCCACAGGCGTGTTTCTTATTTTCTGGGGGACAGAAAGTCTTAACACTGGCCAGGAGGTTGGCCAGGTGACTTTAATAAATGCTCCAAAGGCTCATGTCCCCCGTTAAAAAATGAGCAGTCCCGAGAGAGTCTTCTGAAAGGCATGCCTTGTACAATGGACAGATGGCAGCAGGGGGAGAGCTTCCGGGCTGCAGGTGGAAGGGCAGAGGGGAGAGGAGGGAAAGGGGACAATGGGACCGGCCTCCTTGGCCTGGCAGAGGGCCATCTGAGTGAACAATGGTGGCCCGTGGCCTTCCAAATGGCAAAGGCACAGTTGCAGCGCGGCTGGCTGTGGAGGGGCTGCCCACCCAGATGGATGCACTGTCCTGTGAAGGGACATTCTGTGTTCCCTGGCTGGCAGCCGGCACCTGGTCCATCGACCTCCCCTGACTGCACACCTGGGGCCCTGATGGCGTTCTCACGGGATGCCCGGAGCTGCTGCCCCACGCTGATGCCTGGGCTCTGTGTTCCCACAGAGCAGGCTTGCCTACAGCGGTCAGCCCGTCTTCCTCGCCTTCACCTGGGAGACAGCACAGCCTCGCTGAGCACATGCAGGGAGCCCCCGGCCCCGCCCAGGAGGGAGGGAGGGAGGGTGCTGTCTGGGTGGAAAAGGTGGCCTGGGCTCAGGGAGCCCATCCAGGGACCTGTAGCTTGAACACTCTTTAGTTTGCTATGAAATAAATCTACCCTTTAAAAAAGCATCTGCTTTGCCAAAACCCCAGGTAAAGTGGGTGCAGTTGCCATGCTGCTAGGAAGGAATTCCTCACGCCCTGTGGGCCATGACACCTGGGAAGCCTCGCCCGGCTCTCAGGGTGTGTGGGGCTCCCTCAGCACACACCCTCCCCTCGCAGGCCAGCAGCTCCGCAGGGAGGAGGGGCAAAGAGAATGGGCGCCCAACCCCACTTTAGGTCTGAGAAAGGCCCATTTTTCCTAGAGCAGTGAGCCCCCCAGCCATCCGTCCTCTGCTCTCTGTTCTCACGCCGGGCTCACCCAGCTCCCGCCGGAGCTGAGCTAATGAAGTGGGCCGGTCCTTTCTTTGCCACCAGCAGCACACACTCCTCAATCAAGGAAGCCCCAGGGGGCTGCACGTCTGCAACACAAGGGCGTTTTATTGATTCCCGTAACACGATTATCGCCACAGGGTTGGAAACTGAGTACGATTTGGGTCCTGAGGGACCTTCATCGCTATCAAAGGTGTTATCAGTCAGCTGAGACCTGGGACTAAGTTCCTGTCTCTAAGGATTCCACGGAGGACCCTGCAGGAGAGGAGGGACCATCCCAGCGACCCGGCTAAGCTGAATCCCAGCCCCCCCCACCCCCCCACCCCCCCGCGCCGTCCTTGCCCTGGGGGCTGGCCAGGAGACTTCTGTCAGCATTCCTGACCCCAGCTCTCCTGCTGGGTTTCTCTGCACACCTAGCCCCAGTCTGTGCTCAGAGCTGTCACGCGTTCCTGGGCGTCTGACCGTAAGGCAGAGGCTATTCCTGTGTATGAACACACTCCCTGCCACCCTCAGCAGGAAGGTTCTCATGCGAATAAGTGAACAAGCATGCGTTATCCACCATGTCCGGGCTCTGTGCCAGGCTCAGGCTCCCTGACGCAGCCCCAGAGATACGGGGCAAAGCTCAGCACAGAATGTTACAGGCGCCGTCTGAGAATAAGTATTGCGTTTAGTGGGGGCACAAAGTAGGAGCAGGAGTTGGAGGGGAAAGGGCGGGAAAGTTTCCCACCACCTGGAGCTGTTTGGGGGATGGAAGTGGCAACGGGGAGCTCTCCCATACACCCTTAGGTCTGCTAGCCAGCCTTCGGTCCTGATGGTCACAGGCTCTCTGCCTGCCCTGTCTGGCCGGGCCCAGCTTCTGGGGCGGGGATGGAGTCCTCCAGGCTCCCAGGAGATGCTGAGGACATCAGCTTGTCAGTATCCTAATTGTCCGCAGCGGGGACTGTGTGTGTCAACAAGGGAACAGAGCCGCCCGGAGGCAGGCCATGCCTTCCGTGGCACAGCCTCGCCCAGGGAATCCCAAATAGATGTTGTCTTCCACAAGACCTATGTTTATCTAAGAAATGCTTCAACCTGGGGAGAAAATAAATAATAAGTAAAGAAACCATCCATCCATGGCCAGAGACCTGAACATTGCCCGGGAGATCCAGCTACGTTTGTCCGGAAAGCCATGGACTTGCGACTTTACGTGGAACGGCTAAGGGAACACATGTTCATGGCACACTCCAGACTCGCCCCACCGCATCCTCGTGACAGGTCAGCTTCTCTCTGCACGCAGATCTGTGATTCGGGGTAATATAACTCTTTTTATTTCATTGTATTTTATGTTTACTGAAGTAGAGTTGATTTACAATGTTGTGTTAGTTTCAGGTGTACAGCATAGTGATTCAGTCATATATGTACGTTTATATATTCCTTTTCATATTCTTTTTCATTCTAGGCTATTACAAGATACTGACTACAGTTCCCTGATTGCATCTGTCCCTGGGCCTCTGCAGTACAGTTACTGTCACAGTGATGCTGTATCGCACGTGCATTAATGTGGAAATTCTGCCTGCAGCACAGGTAGCAGTTCACAACTGAGGACCAGAGACAGCTTCTTCCTTACCTCGCCAGTCTCACTGCTCAGCGTGGAAACCGAGAAACAAAATTCTAACATGAATTATCTAAATTAACTAAAGTCAAGCATGAATCGCTAGGTCATGCCAGCATTCGTGGAACACACTCTCCTTCTTGCTACTTCTTATTTTTATTTAATTAATTTTTCCCTCTCGCTCGATTTCTCTGCTCTGTGCAGGCTTGGGGAAGCCACACTTCTGCTTAGTACAACCTCTAGGAGTGCTTAGAATTGTAAGCACTTTGCACTTTGGAGAAACTTCATGCCCTTTAGAAGCGCCTCTTAATCTACCTCCACTGGTGGCTCTGAGGTGCATTACTGTGTCCAATTCACCCTTGATCTGGATCTTAATGGGGTGTGTGAAGCCAGGAGGCTGGGCGAGGCGGTGCCAGGATGCTGAACATTCCCTGACTTTCGGTCTCTCACTCGGGCCTCCCAGGTGGCAGTGGTGGGAGGCAGCTCTTTCCCCGTCCACCCACCGGGCACCATCCATGAGGCCAGGGCATGACAAACACACAGTGCTGCATCGCAGGAGCGGCCCAATAGAGCCAGGAGCAAAACTTACTTTTGCTTTTACTTATTGAAAATCATGATCCAAGCTATCTGCTGCCATTAAAAAAATAATTCCTGAGTTTGAAAGCAGGAAACTGTCCTTTGCCACAGGTGACTTCTAAGATGTGCTGTTGGCCCTCAAGGAAGTTGTACCACCTGTACTGAGTGGAGGGAGTCAGTACAGTACTGGAGGGAGGGGGAGGGCGGGAGGCAGAGCAGGGAGGGGGGCTTGGGGTAGTCACTTCAGGCTGTAACTTTCCAGCAGAGAACGGTGCGCGAGTTCGAATCCCCTCCAGCCCAGAGCACTGCCTGCTCTGTCCTTCGGGGCTGAGGGCTCATCTGGGCACAGCTCAGTCCCTCAGTGGGCCAGGCCTCTTGGGCACTCTGCTGCAGCCCTGAAACCCAAGGCCTGTCCCCGGGACACAGGAGCTCCTGTGCCCGATGTCCAGTTTTAGGCTGTGTCATTCTATGGAACTGGAAGCTACTCAGAAGAGATGCCTGGTAGTCACGTGCCTTCAGGACGCACTTAGTTGGTACCCACCCCCCCGGATGGCAGGCACTGGCTCAGCCTCCAAGCATCCAGCAGTGAACCAGACACAGTTGCTGTCATCATAGGGGATGACATGTTCTTGGGGAAGGTGACAATCAACAAATAAAGACACGACGATGTAATCTAGCGTCTCAGAGTGTTCCACGCCAGGAAATGCAGAAAGCAGATGGGAGGATGTGAACTTCCCGGGTCGGGTGGTCAGGGAAGTTCTGCTGATGAGCTGCCCTTTGAGCAGAGTCCTGAGTGGAGAGCATTTCAGAGGGAACAGCAGGTGCTTAGAAGAAGGAAAAATCTGGCAAATAGCATCGTGGACACTGAAAACAGCCACTAGTATTAAGTGCTTACTGTGTATGTACCAAGCACCTTACATACATCGTCTTAATTGTTACCACAGTCCTAAGACACAGGAGTAATCACTTCCCCATTTTAGAGACGATGAAACAGAAGCTGAAGGATGATCCAGTCTGTCTCAGATCTCACAGTCAGGACTTGGCAGAGCGGAGGCTCAAACTTGTGACCAGTCTGAATTCAAGCCCCCGTGTTCCCAGTGTCTAAGATACAGAGCTCTGTGCTGTCACCCCGGGGGTGGGGGGCGCTCCCAGGCCCACAGGGCTTAGTGTGGAGGATGGAACATCCTGAGGCAGCGTGTTGCCTGGAAGATGCTTTGCTCATCATGCAAATCACTTCCTTTTATGATTGTCTTTGCTCTCTTATTTGGAAACAATGTCCAACCAAAGCTGCTTCTCAGAGTGGCTTGCTGAGTATTTGCTGCTCCACTGTTTTCACAAGGGAAATGTGTCAGCTACCAGGATGCCCACAAATGCTGCTCTGGTCCTCAGCTTTGTTTCAGGGCTTCCTGAAGGTGCCAAAACATTGCGCAGCTCTTATAAGAACCTGGCCTCTGTGATTCACAGTTGTAAGCTTGCTTCATTCTTATACTAGCCCTGAGCTAAGAAATGAGTATAGAAGACAGCCATCTTGGTGAGCACTTCACCCAGCGGAACCATGAGCACACAGCGTGGTGTGGTAGAAAGAACAGCCATTGGAAGCAGTCGGTTTGCAGGTTTTCAGAGTCAGACCAAAAAAAACAAAAAAACAAACAAACAAACAAACAAACAAACAAAAAACCCCCAAAAACCCCAAACCAAAAACAATCTGCATAACCCTGAGCAGCTAAGTCAGTGGTCCTCTCTGACCCTCAGAGTCTTCATCTAAAAAATGAGAATAAACTTGTTGACTTCTTCCCATCCTCCTCAGAGTAAGAATATGCTGGATATCTGTCATTCCTCCCCAGAAGAAGAAACAGAAACAAAACTCCTGGTGCAGAGCCTGATTCCTAACCCCTGGATGTGCAATGCCTTGATGCCATAAAGTCACCCTGGTATTTACCCATGCTCAAACAGTAGTTTTGTGTGTTGGCTCTTCTACTGGCTTCAGGAGGCAAAGCAAGGTCATTGAAGGATATCCCTTCAGGCAGGAGCAGCACAGAAAGTACCTTGAATCAAGATAAATAAGAGACCATCTCAATAAACACATTTTGAATTTTTTAAGAAATTGACTCAAAATATAAACGCACGGGTGGCTGTAGATGTGATTAGTGGTTAAGGTATGGATTCCAAGCCAATCCCTTGAGTTCAGATTGTGGCTCTGCCCCTTACTAGCTGTGTGACATTAAGGGACTTAGTTGACATCTCTGTTCCTTTATTTCACTCTTTGTCAAACAAGGATAATAATAGCACCTACCCCAGGGCTGTTGTGAGACTGAATAAGTAAATGTGTGCACACATACACACAGAGTCCCTGACACATTAAGCGCCATTTAAGTGTGAGCTATTTAACAAGGGAAGGACCAGGTCAGTGCTGGTGCTTGATAGCGGATTCTAAAACCAACCAGACAAAAAATAAACAGAAAAAAAAAAAACCAAGAAGAAGAAAAAGAAAGGTGACAAACAAAAGGATCTTCCAGCTAAAACCACCTAGTTTAGGGGGGGAAATTCCAGGCCATGAGAAACACACTATCACTGAATTATCCATGGAATAGCATTCTCTTGGAAAAGCAACCCAAAATGTGCCCAGGAAAAGCGGCTCCTTGGCTGAGGACGCGGGGTGGCTCTGGGTTGGATGCGGATTAAAGCGCAGCTCCTGGGCTCTCCCGACTCGTCTCAGAAACAGGAGGAATGTTAAGTGCACGCTGCCTTGTCGTTAATTAATTTCTCAAGGGCTGCAGCAATCAGGACGCTCATTAATGTGTTCCAGCCTGCCTTTCATTTAGAGAGTGAGCAGCAAATGTAAATGCAGTGCACTTAGAAACCTTAAAAACCACTCAGTGCTGCGGTAGGAGGGGAGACACCCTGGTCTGTCTCCAAGGAAAAGAGAAAAAACCCACAAGGGCTTCTTTAATCACACGAAAGAGGAGCAATTCTAACTCAACAGCAGCAGAGGCTCCCTGTGGCTTTTCAAAATATTCTCATTTGGAACGGGTTGTCCCTCTGCTCTTGTACGACGTTTGAAGGTGCCATGCACCATCCACATTTATATTCCTCCCAGCAGGGAGCCTGACCCTGCCGGGCCAGATGGTGGGGGGTGGGGCCCGGCAGGGCCCCTCCCCAGGGGCCGCCCTGAGCTCGGGGTGCGCAGCGGGGAAGGCTGCGGAGGCAGCGAGGTCCCCAGAGGCTCCCCCTACTGGAGGCTCGGCTGCTGGGCCAGGCTGGGGGCACAGGCTGGTGGTTTCTCTAACTCTTCAAGGCCAGCCCCGGGATGACACGTACTCTTCCTCGCGCTCATCTTGATCTCCTCTGAGGAGATACCTGAAACTGCACCAACTCCCTCTTCTCTGTGAAGTCGGCACGTTTCAGAGGACCCTTTCACAGATCGAGATGGACCCCTTCTTGCCCGACTAGTCCCGTTAAATGACAATAGAAAAGGTTTAGACCCCGCCTTGCTTAGAGCAAGCCCTCCGTGTTTATTACACTTGCTGTGACTGTTATTGTTGGTCACCGGCAGACAGTGGCCACAGGATTTGGGGATCCCTGTCCCTCCAATTTTCCGCACTGGGCGTCTTGACCAAAACATAAGTCATCACATAACCGGTCATAGCATCTTGGACTGTGACCCAAACCTCCATCCTTCCCTATTTCCCTATGCTCACCTTTGACCCACTTAGGTCAATAACACCTACGCTCAGTTTTACCCTTCCCCACTGTAGGGGGGCAGAGGGCTGGGAGGAACCCTACACACCCCCCTCTAGAGTAGAACATCCCTCCAGTGGAGGTGACGACCAGCCCATAGAAAGCAAAGGTTCCCCTGGACAGAAAAAGAACACCGAGGAATCTGCACACGCTTCTCTTCCCCAGGGAAAATAATCATTCAGTCACTTCGCACGTGCACCGTCCCATTTTACTGCCCCGCCCCCCAACTCCTCTCCCAGGGGACCTTGAATATGTGACCCTCACATGTGTCCCCAATCAACCTTTCCTTCTAAGTTCAGTTCCACAAACATCTATTGAGGACCAACTACGTGTCAAGCTGGATGACAAGCACTAGGGATACAGGATGAATGAGTCTCTACCCTTAGGGGACATACAGGAGATTAAGCCACACCCAGAAACACAATACCAATAAATCAGAACACAGAGGAGGGCGTGTCACCCAATTTAGGCTCCCTGGAGGGGATGGGACCTGAGCTTGGTCGTCAAGGACCCGTCAAGAGTCCCAGGCACTGGGCAGTGGGTGGGCAATCCAGAGGTGGACACGGAACATCACATCACAGCAGCTGCCTCCAAGGCGAGCACAGTGCGTGTCACACCGTAGGTGCTCGGCACGCCCACTGAGCTGGCTGGTGCCAAGGTGGCAAGGTGGCAAGATGATTGGCGCTGCTAGAGCGTGAACTCCGGGCCCCACCGGGAGGTGGCGCTGAAGAGCAGCTGCAGCCCTGAACCTGAGCAGGGCCTTGAGTGCCAGGCCCTCATCCTGCAAGAGTTTGAAGCAAAGAGGTGACATGGTCAGTGTTCCATCTTATTTGCTCAGTGTTCCACTATTCCAGAGAAGGCCCCGCTGAGAACACTGGAGAGTAGAGCTGTAAAGATCACAGTTTTATACTCTGGTATTGCAAAGAAATGTTCCCCAGCCATACTGGAGCCAAGTCTGTGCCTTTGTTAAGCAATTTGATAGCTGGGTATCTAACCTGGAGATGCCTGGTCGAAAGTTTATAGGTTGAAATTTCAACCTCTACCTTTGTTCCTAATCTGTAAATGGAGCCTTTGACTTCTGTTGAAATGCTTTCTCCTCCGTAGAGCCGTCCCATTAACAGGGCTTGCTCCTGCCTCCCGCCCGTAACCCCCACGAAGCTGTGCATCAGAGTTCGCCGCCCCGTTGTGCACTGACGGGTCTCCAGCACGATGCTACAGCCTGGGCCTGGTCAGCCTCTCAGATGCAACATGTTGCAGCGCAAAGAAGAATTTTCACTCCAGGCTTTGGCACAAATGAGCCGAGGCTGAAATTCAAAGGAAAGGTGTTGATTGTAATATCTAGTTTTAAACCTGAATCGTGCCTCACTTTTTAAGATTTTTGTTACATTTGAATGACTTTTCTGAAAATTAAATAAAATAATGGGTAAAGGGCTTACAAATGCTCTACTGACAGTAAGCCCTCAATCATGTTGCCTGTGCTCATTATTATAAACAGAGTTAGCTCTGCTGAAGATTCAGGTCATTGATCTGCCTCTGAGGGTTGGGAGAAATTTATCTCCCGTGAGAAATGAGTTTGGCGATTTCTTTAAATGCTGATAACTTTGGCTTCATTTTAACTCTTGCATTGTTCTTCACTGTTCTATATTTATGTCTTGGCCCCCTAATTAGACTATAAGGAGTTTGAGGGCAGTGATCTTATCCGACTTCTACTTTTATACCCCTCACAGAACTTGACACCAGTCCTCGTGTGTAATAGATGCTCAATAAATGTATGTAGATTGACTGGGTGCATACAGGGCTTTGTAAATGAATAGAATAGCGTCCATCACCACAATACTTGGCAAGTGATTATTTCTTCCAGAGTCCTTCCCTTTGCCATGACTTCTCACCTTGGAAATATGAGCCAGACAAGGGTCCTGGGGTGGAGTAAGGAGCCCCACATGCTGTAAACCATCCCAGCGGCCTGGTCCGCTCGCCCTGGCCCCTCCCTGGGTCTTTCTCGCACTGTACGCTGGCCCAGCAGAACTGGTGCCTTTCTCTGACCTCCCGGCTCAAGGGAACAGAGGCAGTCCCAGCCCCCAGGCTGTTTCTGGTCCTAAGGTGCAGATGCCTTCTTCACAATTCAAGGGAAGCCCCGGACAGGAGGCCTTTCCCGGGTCACCCGCAGCAAGTTGGGGCAAACTGGGTTGGCTCCATCGTCCCTTTCGAATAATAGGCCATTCAGTCTTGGAGAGACAAATGACTCAGCCACCCCCGGGCTGTTCCAGCGGCTCAAACAGCTGCCAGCTGGGCAGCCCATTCCAAACAACCAATTAGTCCGAGCACCACAAGCTGATCTGAGCAGATCCGGGCACCCCCCCCCCCCGCAAAACCCAGAAGGGCACACACGTCTGCATGGAAAATGCAGTCGTTTCACCTTCCGTGGCATTGTTCCACTCCCAGGAGCAAGCTTTACTTCTCTCAGAACTTGGCTTTCCTTGACCTGCCGGGTGACAAATGATGTGACGTTACTGAGATCCTCTGTTAAGGGAAATGAATCCAGGTTCAGTGAAAGACGTTTGCTGCTTTATCAAAGCGCATCAGTCAGCCTGTCTCATAAGCAAAACAGAATGTTGCTACCAGGTAAAGACAGGCATTGTTTCAACTAGCAATCGTATTAGCTGTAGAAGGTAGTGAGGAATAAAGGTGCTGGACCCAGCCCAGCGATTAACTTATATGCTTCTCTTTCCGGTTCTGGCTAAGAGAGCAAACAAACACAGAATGCATTCAGCTGTGGGATGATAAAGGCTTTCCCCTGCAAGCGGACTGAATCGCCATCCACCCCTCACTGACTGATGAAGACACAGTATGACCCGGGAGACGCACAGATGTGAGATGCCAGCAGTGCTTGGTCCGCCCTCAGCCCAACACTGTCCACGGTGCACAATGACCCTTGCAGAAAGTGAAGAACCATGAGGCTGTACAGTGGTTAGTGAAACAATAATTTAAAGGTATTTTCAGCTGAATTCCTGAAACAAAATAGAGAAACTCCTTATCGGATAACCGGATAGCTCACTGTGAGATACTTGATCTAGAGCATTTTTATTCAACAACTCTTAGACCATTCTTTTGATTTTTAAATACATCTGTTTCTGGAATAGGAGGATGGAAAAGAGAGGCAGTGGGAGATAGAGCAAGGGCTGCCTTGTTCTGGAAAGACTTTGACTAAATTGGATTAAACAGCAGGAAAGACTGAGATAGCTGATAATCTTTTTTTTTTTTTTTTTTTTTTTGCAAATGTAGCACATTTGAAGTTTCTGCTTTGATCAGTGCCTCTCTGTGTTATCTGAGAAGTCTATCACTAAAGCAAAAACTGACAAGACTTCAAGAAGTAATTGACAAATCCGTGATCAGAGTGGGAGACTTAACTTTTTTTCTTAGTAATTGATAGATCAAACAGCCAAAAATATTCAGTAAAGTTATAAAGATTTTGAACAGCTTGATTAATAAGTTTGATGTAAAGGACTTACACAGAGCACTGCATGCAACCATTGGAAAGTACATATTCTTTCCAAAATCACACATTACATTTATGAAAACTGATGATGAATTAGGGCATAGAGCAAATATCAAATCTCAACACATTCAGAGAATCAGTATCATAAGACAGCACCACTACTGAGTTAGAAATCAGTAAAAATTACAACTTAAAATCTCCATACATTTAGACATTTAAAAGTGCATTACTTAAAAATCCAGAGACAGAAAGCAGACTGGTTCCTAGGGCTTGGGAGGAGAGAGGGGTGTAAAGTGATTGCTTAACGGGTATGAGGTTTTCTCCGGGGTGATGAAAGTGTGTTGGAACTGGATAGACGGGGTGGTTGCATAACACTGTGAATGTACTAAACTGTACACTTTAATATGGTTAACTTTAGGGTATGAGAATTTCCATCTCAGTGAAGAAGTGCTCATTATCTCTGTTTAAATTCTGATCTGTGGATACATGGGGGTGTACAGTTTCTGAAACTCTTTCAAGCTATTAGGTGTGCACTTTTCCATGTTATATGAATACATGTTTACTTTTTTTAATAATATGCTTCAAAAAGGGTTTTTAAAAAGTAAAGAAAATTAATAACTCAGGGGTCAAAAAGGCATCATGAAGTATAAAAAGCAAGAATCGCATGACGGCGCACCCAAAACTTACCGTATGTGGCGACTTCACTCAGATCACGGAAAAGCAGCCGTGACAGAGGATGACGAGGAGGTCCCTGAAGTACACATAAAGGAAAACCTATGGCTTTAAATGTTTGTTGGAAAAAGAAGAAAGGTTAACAGTAATAAGCTAGGCATAAAACGTAAGAAGGAAGAAGCAAAACAACAGAATATTCCCAAAGAAAAGAAAAAGAAGGAAATATCCTTAAATGAAAGGAACAGATAACAGATACATTAAAGATGGTCAACCAAGACGAAGACTGGCTCTTTGAAGAGACCAACCCCTGGAAAGACTGATTAAGGAAATCAAAAGCATATACAGAGAGAAGGTGCAAGTGATGTTACAAATCAAAAAGAAGAACACACGAATACCAAAAAGATAACAGAAATATAAAATAGAAAACCTGATGCCTAAAAGTCTGAAAACATGCATTTTAAATGGGAAAAAATCCTAGAAACTTACCGAAGTTGACTAAACAAGAAATAGGAGGCAGTAGTAAAAATATCTTCCCGCAAAAGAAATCCTAGGCTTCCAGAGTTTTATTTGTGAGTTTTAGGAGACATTTTAATTACAGCCTCAGATTATGACCAGGATGTTCAATAAGCAGGATGCAGGGGATGTAATCAAGTAAGTTATCACACTGTTGCCTCCCACTGTCCCTTTAAATCTTCTCAGTGAAAAGGGAACCGTCCAATACTGCTGGTGGGGATGTAAAATGGTGCAGGCACTACGAAAAACAGTACGAAGGTTCCTTAAAAAACTAAAAATAGTGTTGTCTTATGATCCAGCAATCCCACTCCTGGGCATATATCTGAAGAAAACTCTAACTTGAAAAGATACATGTGCCCCAATGTTCACAGCAGCACTATTTACAATAACCAAGACATGGAAGCAACCTGTGTCCATTGACAGTTGACTGGAGAAGGAAGTTGTGGTATATTTCTACAATGGAATACTACTCAGCCATAAAAAAGAATGAAACAATACCTTTTGCAGCACCATGGATGGACCTAGAGATTATCATACTAAGTGAAGTAAGTCAGACAGAGAAAAACAAATATTTGATATCACTTACATGTGATATCTAAAAAATGATGCAAATGGACTTATTTATAAAACAGAAACAGACTCACAGACATAGAAAACAGACTTAAGGTTACCAAAGGGGAAAGTGGTGGGGAGGGATAAATTAGGAGTTTGGGATTAGCAGATACAAACTACTATATGCAAAATACATAAACTAGGTCCTACTGTATAGCACAGGGAACTATATTCGATATCCTGTAATAAACCATAATGGAAAAGAATATATATGTGTATATATATATATATATATATATATATATATATATATATGAATCACTTTCTGTACACCAGAAACATAACACTGTAAATCAACTATACTTTAATTAAAAAAAAAATTCAGTGAAGGTAATCCTTCCCCTGCCATTGGATGAAAACTCAGGCAAGCCGGTTGACTTTTATGGCCATTATTGAAGAATAAAAATGCTTATATTTACTTTTAGACATAAACCCTGAATCAAATTAGTAACTTAAAATGTCCAGTACAATATAATAAGCTAGGCTTTCAATTTAAAAGTTCAGACTTCTCTCCGCACTCCACCCTCTTTCCCTCCAACTAGGGCTGTGGCAGGAAATGGAGTCAGAATCTTCTCTTTCTCTCTCCCACCTTCTCAATCACCCCTCCCCTCCAACAGTCAGGCTCCAATCAAGGAGACAGAAAACACACCAGTTATTTGAAAAGAATTTAATATAAAGAATTATTAACTAAATGTAACACTACTAACCAGGTAACTGAAGAGATAAGAAGAGAATTCCAAGGCATCATAAATGTAGCAATTTGAAGCAGCAGCTACTGTCTCCAAAGCTGAGGGAATAAAAGGATGAGGTTTAAATTCTTAAAGCTTCATAGCATAGACAAGGAACCCTGCAGAACTGAAACTCTGGCCCCTGAGGAGGAAGTGATGCTTGGCTGGTGCTGGTGTCTCTGAGCTCAAAGGAAGGAGCCCACGAGGTCAGGACCCCGACTCTGAAAGGGAGGTGCTGGCCAAGATGCACTCATGTTTCAGAGTGGAGCGGTGGTTGCAATGAGTCTGGTCCTGTAAGTTTTGTAGAAACTGTGAATTGGATTGGCAGGGTTATGGACGGAACTGCCACTGCCAGGGTGAAGAAGTGACTGGAGTGACACTCACAGGGACCAAGAGCAGACCGAAGTCCACAGGAGAGAAGCAGCGAGGAGCACATCCTTCTGTCCCTCCAGCCTTCCAGTCTCCCTCGAGCTCCCCGATGGCCAGAGTCCAACAGGCAACAGCCGACAGAGCAGAGATGTGGTTTGCAGGGTTGTGGCTCCAGCATCGCAGAGTCAAGAATAAACGGACGGGCTTGGAGCTGAAAGGCAATAACCAGATAACAGGGACACCCTCCTTCACTCAGCGTTTATTATGACCTGGTCAGGTTTGGGAGATGAGGAAGGAAGGGGAAGAGACAGTCTTTACTGAACTAGTACTGCTGTTAGAGGGCTTTGCTCCCTCTGGACCTGCCGAGTACTTGAAGCGGGTTCTTTCTTCCATGGACTGCTTTCGTGTGAATTTTGGAGGACCTGTTTTCTTATCCCATCATTACTAATTTCCCTTGATCTGAAGGAATGCGTTGCGTTCTAGAAGTTGCTTATTAACTCCCATTTAATGCCAACAAGCAACAACAAAAACAGCAACCAGCATTCAACCTCCAGCTCTGCCTGTAATGCAACCTGTTCACCTTCCAGCTGACCTGACTCTATTTGAAACAATCCAGGGTGACCCCATGCCAGCCCTTTTGTGCATTTCTGGTATACGAGCCAAGGAAACACTCACGTGCTCTTTGCCCAGGCAGATTTGGAGAATGCAAGCTGATTCAAGCCCAGCAGCACCTTTCCTTTGTCCCAGCCAGCCCTGTTCCTGCCTTTTGTGTTCCAGACAGGAGGCAGGCACAAGTCCACTGGACCTGCCTAGCTGCAGGGGACTCATGGAGTTCTCCAAGGGGAACTACTAAATTCCTTCTCAATTGGCTTAGTTCATACCAGTAACAATTTCCAAAAGGATCTTCTTGATTTACATGCTTGAGAGGATGAGGAGTTGATGGCAAGGAACTAAGTCCTGGATATTTCCTTTGAACAGGCTACCTGGCCTATCATATCACTTGGAAGGTTATATCTTTTGAATCTCGGTCCATAATTTGAAACTTAATTGAACACCCTCTTGCACCAATCTTAAATTCTTCCAATTCATCCTATGAGATTAATATAACACTGATCCTAAAATCAAGTAAAATATGACTAGAAAGGAAAATCATAGGTCAATCCTACTCTTAACCAAAGTTGCAAAAGTAAATTATTCTAAACAAACTATTATCAACCAAATCCAGCAGAATATGAAAAAGATAATCCACCACACTAAGTTAGGTTTACCTCAGGAATGCAAAGTTTATAATGCAAGCATTATAAAAATAATTAATGTAATTCATTACATTCACAGATTAGGAAAGGAAAATCATTTGATCATCTCAATAGATGCAGGAAAGAGTATCTGAGAAAAAGCAACCTAATTTGTGATAAGAAATTCTGAAAATTATAATTAAGAAGGTAATTTCTTAACTAAAAGCCAAAACCAAACTTATGGGAAATATCAACTTTACTGGTAAAACTTACAAGCAGTGCCTTTAAAATTAGAAGCAAGCTGAGAATTCCGTGTCATCAGTCTATTCAACATTATCCTCGTGACTTTGTTAATAAAATTTTAAAAGGAAAATAAATTAAAGGTATACAAGTTGGAAAGGAAGAAATGAAATGATCATTAGCAGATAATATGACTGCCTATACAGAATATTCAAAAGAATTTATAGTCTAATTATTAGAATTAAGAAAAGAATTTAGTCAAGTGGCCGAGTATACAAAAACCCATTGCCTTTCCATACAGCAGCCATAAAAATTATAGTAACATAACTTTTAAAAGATACCATTACAGCAGAAATAAAACTATAATATAATAAGGGCAAGAATCTTATGGAGACATTTTTTTATTAAAAAACATTAAAGATGACCTAAACTAATAGAGAGATGTACCATGTTCATAGGTAAGAAAACTCAATACCATAAATATATCAACTCTCCAAATTCAATGCAATTCCAACCAGTATCTCAATAGTTTATTAGAGACCTTGTTAAGTTGATTCTGAATTTTACATGGGAGACTTAAGGCCCACAAATAGTCAAGATACTCTCGAGGAATAAGAACAAGGGGTGTGTGTGTGTGTGATGGGGGGGTGGGAGTTGCCCTGCCATATAACAAGATTAATTGTTTAACACACCTTTGGTTCCTTCTGGCAGACCTTGAGGGATGGTGGCCAAACTTCTGAACACTTTTCCTTTTTCCGGTACTGATACACTGGGCTTCTCCATCAATTCTTGCATTTAACCATTTATTTAATAAACATTTGTAACCCATGTGCCAGGTACCGTGATAAACCCTGCAGACTTAGAGGTAGCAGTTAATGAGCACTTACTAAGTCAGGCACAGTGGAACAGCACATTGCCTAAATTATCTAATTTGCAGCTCTAAGCAGTAGACATTATTATCATATTTATAGATGAGGAAGCTCAGAGGTGGATAAGACATGGTCAATGGCTTCAAAAGGGGAGACAGACATTTGCAATATACTGTTCTGAGGATTTTCCAAAGTACCACGGGAACAGAGTGTACATGTAAGCTGAGATGCTGTCCCTAAGTTTTCATATTAGTTATCTTCTGCTGCATAATAATATTACCACCCAATTAGCAGCTTAAAACAACACATACTTATGTTCTTACAAGTCAGACATGATAGATCCTCTGCTTCCAGGTCTCTCACAAGGCTGCAGTCATGGCATCAGCCAGAGATGGGGTCTCATCTGAAGGTCTGACTGGGGAAGGATACACTTCCAAGAATGTATAGTTACTGCCAGCATTCAGTTCCTTGTGGGCTGTCAGACTGAGGTCCTCAGTTTCCTGCTGGCTGTCAGCTGCCCTCAGTTCCTTGCCATGTTGCCCTCTCCACAGGGAAGCTCATAACATGTCAGCCTGCTTCTTCAAAGCCAGCAAAGGAGAGGGTCTCTTAGCAGGAGAGATGTTATAGTCTCATGTAATAAAATCTAGAAGCAACATGCTATCCCCTTTGCCATATTATCTTAGTTAAAGTGAAGCCATAGGTCTTGCCACACTCCAGGGGGAAGGGGTGACAGAAGGATGTGAATAGGAGATTTGAAACACAGGAATCACTTCAGAGTTTACCACCCTTTGCTTATCTTCACCTGCCCAGATTAACTGCCCCTCCTATCTACCTCCAGAGCTAACAAGGCTGCCACGTGTGGCTGTGCATCTACCTGGCTGCAACGTGAAAGGCACCCTGCTCCCATCTGGAGTTGTGCAGTACACAACTCACACAACCACACCCAGCAGTCCTGCCACTTCCAACATAGCGTTTGTAACACTGCATTGTGAGTATCTGTTTACTTTTCTTTCTCTTCACTATACTGAGAGCTCTTTGAAGTCAGAGACTGCTAGATCCTCAGTGTTGACAAATAAATGTTTGTCAAATAAATGGAAGAAAGAAGGTAGCGCAGCTGGCCCTCTTGGGGTAGCGTGGGGAAGACTTCTCAGAGAAGGCATCTGTATGCTCTTCCTTGTCTCTCCGCTCTAGCTGGACACTGGACTTCCTTAAAGAGACTTCAAGAACAATTTCTAAGGAGCTATGATAAAAATCTTGGTATATTGTGCTTTGGTCTCCTATCGAATAATCTCCATGGAGATAAACACAAAAACACCCAGTAAAAAGCAACATCCCTGTTCTCTTAATGCATAGTGGGAAGTAGCAAGTGGGATGTTTCCTATTTTTCCTGGAACTGGCAAGTAGGGCCCGGAGCAGAGGAAGGGCGCCGAGCTCTCTGCAGTCCAAGTCAGGATCGCATGCAGGTCCAGGGCGCCCCAGTCTGCAGGGTGTGCTGAGTGCCGCCGTCTTGGCCGGCCCGGCCTCAGTGGTCCTCCTCACCGCCTTGCTCTCCCACTGCTCCATGGCCAGTCCCTGGAGCACCCTGAATGCTTGGAAGTAAAGTAAATATAGAAGGGGTCAGAATTGAGGACAGTCTTAAAACTGGTTACACATTTTCAGATCATTGTCAACCCTCCTTTCAGGTTTTCCTTCATGTACAATCATTTCTGATTCTTTAGAGTTTCTTTCTGGTTCCCACATTGCAGGCCTTACGTCATTCCCTGTGGTTCTTCTTAGGACTGATCACGGGAAAGTTAAGACCTACACTACACATGCCAGGTCATGACAGCATCTGCCCAGGGCTCTCACTTGGCCTGACCTGACCTGACCCCTGGGCCAACGTGGAAGCAACTAGAAATTTTAGGACCAGCGGCCACACACAGGGAAACCAAGGAGACGTGCAGCAGTGAGTGGGAATTGAAGTGCTGAAGCCAGAAATGGCCACCACTTCAAAGTGAGCATCCTGCGGTTTTCTCTGTGGGGACAGAGTTGGTTTCTTAAATTAAGCTAATAAAGAAGCAGAAAATCAAACACTTGCCTGAATGCCACACTCACCGCACTGCCTTGGGGAGGTGCGGCAGGGATGAGCCAAGCTGGCTTTGACGGAACTCAAGTTACCTGCTCAGTCACTAAGGCCTTCGGACGTGGTGTTCCTCCGACTTCGAACGCTTCGACTCAGAGCAAAGGCACCCACCAGCCAAGTTCACGGCCTTCGGCTGCTCTCCCCAGAGCCCAGGTCACCTTCACACTGTCCGGGCACTGATTCACTCCAGCTGACCGCCTCCCCGCCCCGATTCCTGAAGGATGGCATAATTAGAAATTTTCTTTTATGTTGCTTCTATTAAATGTGAGCTTTTTGGTGACCTCGGATGGTTTTGAGGCAGTAAAATCTAATCAGAGGTTTATGTTACTTTTAAAAATTAATATTCAATTTAAAGTTACAGATTAAAAAAACTATTTTGCCTGAAGCTTTTAAGTTCTGCATCAAATATTATTGTTCTTTGTATATTAAGTACATCTTATCAAATTTTTAAAAACTATATAAAAGACTTTGAATAACATGTGATCCTATTTCTAAGCTTAGCTAAGCTAACACCTTTTAAATTGCATTTATAAATCAATGTACTCTATTTCTTTTTTAAATTATTATTTCAGTGTTTTGATTGAACTAACATAACTTTCCTGAGTACTCAAATAACAAGGAACACTCATAAATCAAACTTATAAATAGGGTTAGCCTTAACTTCTTTTAAATATTTAATATGCTAAATATTTTAAATATTTCAATATCGTATATAAACTTAAAATTATAACAGAAATTGAAAGCAATTATTCACATATTATAAATTGGAATTTAAAATCCATTCATTTTAATATTAGGCCAAATTGCCAATTTGCCAAACTGCAGGCACATGTTTTTGTTTTGGGGGGGAGAGGTAATTAGATTCTTTATGTGCTTTTAAATTAATTTTTTATTTTGTTTTATTTTTTAGTGGTGGTTCTGGGCATTGAACCCAGGACCTTGTGCCTGCTAAACACGCACTCTACCTCTGAGCTATACCCTCCCCCACAAATTACAGGCACATGAAACACCAAATATATACTTCTCCCTCACACAAAATATGACTACAACAGTTTGATTTCCTTGAACACATCCACATTTAAATCTAAACCAGCCTGGGGTTGAGTGATGCTCAAGTGTTGTATTGTGTGCTTAAGACAGCTGTGACAAATTAAAGACCGGGTGGCTTAAAACAACAGAATGTATCTTCTCCCAGTGCTGGAGGCTTGAAGTCTGAAGTCAAAGGCGTCAGGGGACCTGCTCCCTCTGGAGGCCCCAGAGATGACTCCTTCCTCACCTCCTGCAGCTTTGATGGCTCCAGGCGTTCCTTGGTTTCCTTGGCTTGCGGCCACCTCACTCCAGTCTCTGCCCCCAGCTTCTCATCACCTTCTCTGTGCGTCTCCTCTTCTGCCATTGGATTTAGGGCCTGCTCAGGTAATCCAGCCAGGATGATCTTATTTCAAGATCCTTCATTTTATTACATCTACAAAGAGCCTTTTTCTAAATAAGGTCACACACACAGGGTCCAGGGACTTGGACGTGGACATATCTCTCTGAGGGCTACCATTTAACCCACTATAACCATAAAGGAGCTGGCATTCCAGTGAATCATGGTAACACCCTGAGGTGGTAAGTGGGTGCCCTTCTGATGGCCACACTTCTGGGACTTCCTAGTTTTATTTAGAGCGTTGCTACCAACGCCCTTCGGAGGAGGTTGTCTCCTAGTCCACAGCCCCGAGTTTACATTCTGTTTGACTGAATTTCTTTAGCTCCTCCCTGAATTCTGCACCAACCCTCCTCCCACCTGGACTGCACACTTTACTTGATTATGTTTTGCGTTTATTAATTCAACATATGTAAATATATTTTCTGGTTATCTCTAAAGACATTTGAACTTTAGAGTCCTGGGTTATTTTCATATCCTTTCAATCTGTTAGGATCATCAACTCTTAGGGTTAGTGATTAAAATGGTACTCAGCTGAATTCCAGCATTCTGCGTATGGTTTTGCCCGACTAGTTGGTCACACTTCCATAGTCTTTACACTGCCAGTTTCAACCAATTAGGTAGGAATTCTCTTAGGACTTTGGGCAAACCATTGAAAAATGAATCTCAAAGAACTGATTCTGACATTAGGTCTTTATTTAAAGGAGATGGATTTGTAGCGTGGTTAAGAAACCATTCTGTGTGTATAAGCTGTGTGGCTTGGGAAGATTACTTAGCCTTTCTGAACTGGTGTACCACTGTCTGTAAAGTGGGGGTAGCATCATTCTGAGTTACTTCATTGGGTTGTGAGGACTAAAAGAGAAGCGCATGGAGAGTGCTCCCCACCGTGCCCAGCTTATTACAAACAGGCAAAAGTGATTAGAGTCCTAGAATTTGTGTGTCTAGCAGCTGTTCCAAAGAGTGTTCCCATCTTCCCTTAGGGACTATTTGAACACAAATTAGGTAGATACAGATAGTCCTTAAAAGGAGGTTCCCTCCTGCATGTAATACATTTATTCATTTTTGTTTATATTCAAAGATTTATTGAGCACCTACGATCTGCCAGGCACTGCTCTAAGTGCTTGGGATAAACCACCAAACAAAACAAGCACAAATCCCTGCCTCACGGAGCTTAAGTTCTAGTGGAAGGAGCCTTGTTGAAGGTGGTAAGTACTACCCAAAAAATGGAGTGGGGGAGGGGGAAGGGCAGTGCCAGGAGTGGGGTGGCTGCAAGTTAGATGGGATGGTCAGGGCAGATTGCATGAAGGAGATATCTGAGTAAGGACTTGAAGGAGGTGAGAGATAAACAGATATATGGGGAGATGGCATTTCAGGCATAGGAACCAACAGTGCGAAGACCCTGAGATGAGAGCATCCCTGACATGTTCAAGGACAGGCAAGAGATGATGTCACTGGAGTGGTGTAAGAGGAAGAGTAGAAGGAAAGAGGTGGAGAGGTGGCAGGGCTGGAGCTCGAAGGTCATTAGCATCTCTTTAATAAGATGGGAAGCCATTGCAGAGTTAAAAGCAGAGGAATGACATGATTTAACTTGATTTTAAAAGGATCGCTCTGGCTACAGTGTGGGGAACAGACAGTAGGAGGGGAAGGGTTGAAGCAGGAAGACCAATCAGAGGGTATGCTAGAATCCAGGCAAGAGACAAAGATAGCTCAGACCAGGAGGTAGCACTGGAGATGGGGAAACATTGTCAGATTCCGCTTTTATATTGAAAAGAGCTAAGGCAGTTTGTTGATCTGTTGGATGTAGGGTGTGAAGAACAGAGAAGTGAAGGAATGCACTAAGATTTTTGAGCTGAGCAACCTGAAGAATTGTGTTACCATCAACTGTGATGGGGAGAGCTATGTGTAGATCAGGTTTGGGGATGGAGGGAATGAATACTAGACATTCAAGGAGGAATTTTCTATATGAATTTAGAGTTTGAGAGAGAGACAGCGAGGTCTTGGCTATAGACACAAATTTGCGAGCTGTCAGCACATAGATGGTATTTAGAGTCACGTGACTAGATGGGATGATCAAGACAGTGGAGGTGGATGAAAAGAGAACTGGACCAGTGGCAGAGCCCAACAGCACTGAGAAGCCAAGGGGAAGAGTGAAACTAGCAAGAGACTGAGAAGGGGCAACCAAGAGATACGGGGTCCTGCAAGCCGAGCCACTGTACCCTCTGTATTTAACTGGAAATATCTTTCATGAGATCACATGAGCCCCTTAACAGTCCAGGTTACATCTGTCACAGCCCTCCCAGTTTCTCCTAACTTCCTCTCTAGCTAAACATCTTTTGACTTTCTGCATAGAAGTGAGTGGGGGAACGCACATAAATTTTAACAATTTAAAAAATTATAAAGGAAATAAAAAATCAAGAAATACCCCTTCAGGATAGCAATAACAATTTTTTAAAAGTATGCCTATAACTCATTCATATAATCTACATAAAATGTGCACAATCATGTATGAATGCCTTTGCAGTCATTGGTCCTTAGGAAAATTCCAGTTGGTTCTACAGCAATAGCGAATTTTATGCCATAGCCTGAAGGTTGTGCAAAGGCAATACATATGGCACTTTTGGGTATAACTCTGGCCATGCCTTTTGGACAGTGTGGGCAATCACTGATTTTATGCCCCTTCATCACCCGTGCATATCTACTTGAAGAGCCTTAGTCACTAGTGTAAGCTCTTTTTTTTTGAGCTCAGGGTTAGTTTCATTTCCCTCAGGACCCAGCACACTGCCTGCCTCCTGGTGGATACTTAATACATGTGTGCTCAGCGAATGAATGTACAGTGAGCATGTGCTGTATTAATGAATGGCTTTACTCAAGAAACTTTCTTGGTCAGAAACTGAAACTATAGCAATTATACTTAAATATTGTCTTTTGTGTTGAATTTATTGCATACATATTGATTGGATCATTTGTGATTTTTTTGTTTTTTATAATGTAAAAACTCAGAAGTGTAGGCTTTCCACCCCAGGACAGGCAAGATACTTTCCAACTTTATTTGAACCACATATATTTCCAGAAGAAATAATTAGGCAGGGAGAAGAGAAATTCAACTTTCTTCTAATCTGCACTACTATTGAGGACAGAGGCTATTTCATTCTTCATCTCTCTCTCTCTCTCTCTTTTTTTTTTCTTGCTAGCACTTCAGGAATGATGATTTTCCATACCCTCAAAGTAAAAAATAATAATAATAATAATAAAACTCTGTGAGAAGGCAAACAAACTAATGTCATCACTGAGTGCACCACACAGGGACTTATGAGAAGCTGCATTACTGGCCAAAGGGGGCATAAAACAGAGTTTCTCTGCAAACCAGTCAAAAGAACCATTTCCATGAGCAGCCGCCTTATTAGATGCATAATCAGCCGTCTACCTAGGGCCTCTTTCTGTCTGGGAAGCAGGGGAGATAAAGATGCTTTTTGTCAGCGTGTTCTAGTTTTTCATATGATTCTTTGCTGTCTCTGGAACTTTTTTTTCAGCCCTCAGACAGACAGCTATAAAATAGATTGGCTTGAAAGCCAAATAAAATAAAACACAGTAGCCTACTTTATCATTTGCTGCTAGCTATTTATTATGAGCAGTGCTGTGTTGGGATATTGACCCTGAGATTAAAGCTAGGGAGATATAGATGCTAAGATTCTGTGGACACATAAAGCTCCCCAGCCAGGGTGACAGATGATAATGAGATTACACTCAGAGGCCATCTTTTATCTCAATGGAGCCCAACAGCTATCATTTCTTAAAAATAATGAATTGTGCAAACAACGCAGGGAACATTGGCTTAGCGGTTCTGCAAAGCAACTTCCTGGGCCCTAAGTCCGCTGGCAGGCTGCCCAGCTGCCCGACCAGGTAGGACAGCCATTCCCCTGATTCCTTTATTTGTTCGTTGGTTGGTCGAAATCATCTGTTCCTTCCTTTACTTCAACCCATCTGGCCACAGGGGGCGCCCTTCTCCCTGAATTTTCCTTGTGTCCATCATGTTCTTTCTTGGCCTGCGTGCCTTTTTTCCTCCCAGTGTCCCTCCAGCTGGGAAGCCTTCTTGCATCTCCAAAATCAAAACCTTACTCCTCTGTTAACACACAGCTCAAGCCTCACAACTTTCACAAAATCTTAAGCAAAAATTTAGAGTAAATATGCTCTGGATCAAAACCCTGGCTTTATGACTTCTTAGCTGTGGAGCTGAGGACAACTCACGCCATCTGTCTGAATCTGAGCTTATTTACTATAAAGCAGAGGCTAGAATTCTTATCTCCAAGAGTCTTATCTAATTCTTATCTTATTCGGGTTCTAAGAATATAATGCACAGACAATTCCTAGCCCATAATAGGTAATCCATCAATGTTACTTTCCCCTCTTTGGCTTCTTTTTTCAGTTAAAATTTCAGCCCACAATTAGGTGATTAAACAGACCTTGAATTTTTTTCACAGCAGGATGTCCTGGATCTGAGGCTCTTCTGTGAACCTTCTTGCTTCAATCCATGGTTCTGAACTCTGGTTACACATGACATTCACTTTGGCTGTACCCATGGCTGGGCCCACGCGCCAGAGATTCTGATCTAATTGGCTGGGCTGGAGCCCAGACAGTGCTTGACAAACAGTTCAACTCTCTGTCTATACCACGACTGCGGCCAGGCAGCTACACAGGCTGAAGGGAGACACAGGGACTTTCTGAATGGCCTTAATTCTCACTGGGAAGGCCTTGGTCTGGCAGCCCTGCTCAGTCCCCTGATTCAGTCACTAGCCCGCTCCCTTGGACAGTCACTTCTCCCTCCTCCACTCAAGCCTCCAACTCCTCTTGCCTTATCACTATTCTCTGCTGAGGATCTGAAGCATTCACTCACTTATGAGATAGGAAAAGAGTGAATACACCCCCATCAGGAGATCTTCCAACTCCATGCATGCATACCTCGTCTTCCCCCTCTTACTGTGAAAGGAATGTCCCCGTTGTTGTCAAAGCCCAAACTCTACACTTACATCCTGGAGCCCATCCCTTCCAGCAAGTCTCACCATGACTCTCCTGAATCAGCACTTATCCCTTCACCACTGGATCGTTCCCATCAGCAACTAATATGCTGTCATAATTCCCATTTAAAATAAATCCCCACCTTGACCTTATGTACCCATCCAGCTACGGCCCCATGTCTCTGGTCCCTGTTTAGGAAAAGAAAGACTAATTTAACAATAACTAGTTCTCACGTGTCTTCTATCCTCTCCTCCCAATCTCTCTTGAACCCCCTCCAGTGATGCTTTCACCACCACTGTACTGAAACAGCTTTATCAAGATCACCAGAAACCTCCAAGGCCAAATCAACAGTCAGGACTCGCGGGGTGGTGGGTGGGGAGGGTGTAGCTCAGTGGTAGAGTGCATGCTTAGCATGCACAAGGTCCTGGGTTCAATCCCCAGTACCTCCATCAAATAAATAAACCTAATTACCTCCCCCCTCCCCCAAAAAGTAAAATAACAGTCAATTCTCAAGACTCAAGTTGTAGCATTTGACTCAGTTGATCACTCCTAGGTTCTCTCTCGACACCACTGGCTACTCCTCCTCACTCTCCTCATTTCCCTGACCTGCTACATTGCAAATGCCCAGGGGTCAGTTCTCGAATCTGTTATTATCTCTATTTACACTTACTGTCCGTGTGATTCAGCCCAGCCTTCTGGCTTAAAATACCATTCATATACTGGTGACTCCAAGATTAATATCTCCAGCCTGGGCCTCTCTCCAAACAGCAGATTTGCTTCTCCAGCTGCCTTCTCAACATCCCACCGGCATGTGTCTGCAATATCACTGAATTCACTAAAACTGAATTCCTGATTCCCGCTCATCCCGAAATCTACTGCTCCGACCACCTTCTCCAGCTCAGTAAAAAGAAATCCCACTCTTGCAATAGTTTGGATCAAAACACTTGAGATTGTCTTAAGTCACCTCTCTTGCCCATAACAAGTCCATTGGTAAATCCTACATCATGCACGTTTTTCAATGTCATTAGATTATCCATACCCATAACTTAAAATTGCCAAGTAACAGGTCAATCAGCTGCCATAAATACAGTGTTCCATGTGCTGGAGGTATAATTCATGTAATCTACAACAACCCTGTGAGGGAGGTAGACTCCAGATCCTCATTTTATAGATGAGAAACTAAATCACAGAGGAATGGCCCCAAGCCACACAGCTCGTAAGTGAAACAGCCGAGATCTGAATGTAGACTGTGTGATTCCAAAGTCCACATGCTTGACGACAATGCTTTACATATGTCACATGCTTGGATATTTACGTTGTTTAGAAGTTTTTCTGGTGTTTCAAGTCATGTTGTTTTTATCACCTTTGTGTAATAAACCTTTTCTTAATTTAGAATCATTTCTTTAGCATACATTCTCAGAAGCTGAATTGCTCAAAGAGATAAACATCCTCAATCCCTAAGAGGGCTAACCTATGATTAGTAAACACTGGCTCTTTGAAGTTATATACAGTAAGTAGGAAACTTTTTCTTAATAGAGAAGAACCTCTAAAAAGGAATTTAGATAGCTAAGTGTGAGCCTTGATTTAACTGCTCATTCATTCTTGTGGTCTTCAGTTTCCTCATTGTAAAATCCAGATAACCCCTCCATTACAACTTCCGCACAAGGACGCATAAATCAGGCCCTTATTTCTATCAAAAGAAAAATCTTAAGTGTTACTTTCTTCCAAATAAACCACAACCTCTGAAACTTACATCTGTTATCTTTCAGCTCTAGAAAGGGGTTGATCCACTGCATTTTTGAAGACCATGGGACACTCAGTTCTGACTTTTAAATGACTTTGCACATTTGCATTTTATACCTACCATGGGTCACTCATTATTGTTTCAAGATTCTCTTCTCACCATCTGGAAATCTAAAGGAGAGATTAATTTAAGTAGTACTATATTTCCCATGGTTGTGTGTCAACTATGACCACCCATTTTATTTCTTGTGCTCTAATCTCAACTTTGACATCACAGGGTTGGATAAGGAATAGCCAATAATAAGTAAACTATGCTCTTATGCTCTTTTTTGTCTTATTTACCAATTCAGCCTTCAGAAGCGCCATATACTATAATGTGGAGCCATAAGTTACATGTTCCAACGCTTTGTTTTCCAGAGCATCTTCATCCCTTATTCTAGAATCCGTTATCTTCTACCCACAGTCAAGAAAAACTAATAGGACCCATATCTTAGAAAGGTAAAAACCTCAAAAGCCAAGAAGACTTCCTTCCCTTCCTTTTCTCTTTTCCCCTGTTGTATTGTCTATTGGCAGTCAACTGGACTGCTGGTCCTTGCTCTGCTCTCCCCTGAATCTAAAAGGTTGGGAGCCTGAGAATCATATTTCCCACAATACAAAGCCAGCAGATATCCCAGTTTAGATCCTGCCAGTACCAAGTCCAAGAGACGAGGAGGGCAGGAGGGAAAGAGAAGCCATATTCTTCCTCCAGCAGCAGGTGTGAGATTCTGCAGTGGCTCTGAGTGTCCCTCCACAAGTCACCTGCCCCCGGAGGCAGCTTCCAGAAGTCCCTGACCCGTGTGGCAATAATTTCCTGAAGGTTAGCTGCCAATCTGAGAGCAAACAATGGGCTCCCCTCACCTTTGCTCCTCCAGCCTTTCCCACTATTTTATAAACACCTAATTGCCTATTTTAAATACCTTCCTGCTTCAAGTACCCAGAGTTGTTTCTGTTTTTCTAACTGAAGACGGACTGAAATATCGCATTTCCTAATTTATATAAACCTGTGGTCAGGCGTCCACTTAAGAAAAACACAGGTCTAGTTTAGATGATCAGTAACAGATCCCCAACGCATAAATTGTCAGCTGAGGTTATCCCCCAAAGTCACCCCTTTAAGGGATTTCTTTTTCTTCCCCTAGGTCTTGGAGAATTCTATACCAAGAATTATATTACAGAGGGATGTCTGGAGGATGGCTACTTCCATACGTGTCCAAACAGTATTTTCAGATCCCTTTCACTTGATATTTCCCTTAGATTACTTGTGTATATGTTTATGATTTTGTTAATTCATTTAAGGGCAAGGACTTTTTTGCTTATTTGTTCCCTAGCACCGTGGAAATGTTCAAATATGTTGCCTAAATTTGGGTTTCTGTTTGCCTTGCGGCTCACACACTTTGAATTCAAGTTCACTTCAGCACACATGAGCAGACTGTCACGGCTCTGAGGCTCTCCACCTGGATGAGCAGTTCCATTTTATTCCAGAAATTCTTTCCTCCCTGTATTGATGATGGGCTTACAGTTACACGTATCACAACTGCTTTAACCGCATAGATTTTCATTGGTCTCCCTAGTTGATCCTTATGCACTCTGAAATATGCAATAAATGAAACAGACCCCCTTTACTTGAAATCCCTACGCGGGGAGTAAAACCCAAAGAATCCAAAGACTTAGGTTCTTTCCATGATTCAGACCTGGGAGGTGATGTATAGCATGGCAGAATTTTGGAATTGAAAGGTCCTTAAGGATCATTTAAGCCCATCTATTTAGGACATCAGCAATCCTATCTAGAAGTTCATAGATGGTTTAGGACAGAACAGAAATCAGAACCCAGGTATCTTGAATTTCAACCTAGTGCTTTCTTCAAAATCGTTGTTACTATATTTGTGTGTGTGCCAATCATACTGTGAACATGCACATGTGTTAGCACAGTTTTCTGACAAGTAGTAAAGTTCTAACAAAATTAATATACTAGATGATTTCCAATAGATGCACGTAAAGTCCTTTGAGGACGGGATACCATTTTCTAATATGCACAAAGACGTAACATAGACTTGTGACAGGCACCGCCCCCCACCTTTTTCTTCAATATAACCTTCTGACTAACATAGAATATGCAGGCACTAATCTCAGTAACAAATACAATACAGATGCAGTTTATGAAAATTTGAATTATGTAAACTTGAAGTTGCTGATATAGAGAATTTTTTATAAAGTTTGTTATATGAAATTGCAATTCTCTAAAAATCTGGTAAGAACTGTAAATTCCAAAATTGGTTGACCTGGTAAAGTGCAAACCATGTTCATGGATCGGCATGCAGAGGTGTTGCATTGTATGTACAGAGCAATGTGATGACCCATCTTCTTATCCACCTGTACCAGAATCCCCATGTGATTTCAGTGACTGTTGTACCATCACTTGCACTATAAACTTTTAGTTCAGAAATTATGTACAATGAAATTCTCTGAACCCTTAACCACTGCCATTGATAGTTTACCATCTGTTAATTTAGGAGGCAGCACACTCTAAAAGGCACTGGAGAGAATGCTATAAAAATAGATACAGCATTAGGGCCAAAAAAAAAAAAAAAAACCTAAAATAAAATTCTACAACAACAGCATCTCCCATCCTAATGTTATTTCTCTGTGAAGTCTAGTCTTAACAGTATTTTAAATTATGTGATGTGTTTGGGAGAGCATCCCTCACAGAATGCAGCTTCCTTTAAAGTTTTTTTTTTTTTTTTTTAATGCCTTTAAGTGATTCTAACCTCAGCTCTTACACCTGAAAATATGTGAAGCTGGAGGGGGCCCTAGGAGTTTCCAATTAAATCTCACGTTCAGTGGTTTGCCAAGGGAATGTAACTCGCTGGTGAGCAACCCAGAAGTCAGATCTGCTTCTGTGTGTTCCAGATTCTTTTTAGGATGCAGTAAGATGCATCACCGTGTAGAGTAACGCTGTGGTTATTTTCACTCCTGGTTCTAACAAGGCTTCAGTTTATCAATAAGTCACCTTCATGAGTGTCTTCACGGAGTCTGCCTTCATTATGCCCAGTAAATCAACTAAAAGACGGCCATTCTTATTGCTCCCTACTCCCTGAATGATTAGGGGATTAATGAGCTAATAAGAACAAAACACTGTCAACCTTATGGAATTAGTCTACAAACACAGTGCATGGCATGCCTTATGGTCTCTATGGGGCGGCACCAGCAGATGGACAGAGTTGCACGCCCATCCCACCCCACCACCGGCCTCCTGTGTCCCCCCGCTGCCCAAGGCCGCTACTGCTGACCCTGTCCTGCACCATCCAAATGTGAGCTCAGGTGCTGGTGAACCAGGGGCAATGGAATTTCTAAATTTTGATTATTAACATTTATAAAACACATTAAAGTGCTGATGGTGAGGGAAATTAGAGCTTTGTCGGAGGCTTATACACTTATTCTATAGCTTAGGGTTGTTTGTATTTGGAATTACACAAGTGGAGGCCTAATCATTTCAGTGCTTAGGGCTTCTAGAAGTCACATTAGGGCCTCAAGTCTACCACTTACTTTTAAAAATTTTCACCAAGAAACTTCTGTTTATTTCCAAAAAATTCTTTCTTACCAAGCAGACAGTCTTCATGAAGGACCAAATTCTCTCCCAACGTAGATTAAGCAGAACACTTGGACAGTGCTACAAATCTAAGAAAAAAATTAAATCTCGTTTGATTAGGGAGTAGCCCATGCTTTGAGTCAAGGGCTGGTCTGAAAAGGTCTGATCTAAATTTTTAGAACCATCTTCTTGATGACTTGCAGATACACTTGAGATCCTAGGATTTGAGAAGGCATATTCTTCCTTTATTTTTGTTTTTTGTTTTTTTTTTTTCCAACTAAGAGGTGGGTTTGCTGTGTTCTGGTGGGTCCTGTGATGGCTGGTACTTGTCATCTCCAAATATACATGACTTCTCTACACTTGCACCAGGGTTGAGATATGTGTGTGCATAAAAACAAAAGCTATATATTTCCATCCTGAGTTTCCACTCTTGGATCCCCTCCAGACACCATTCTGACTGTGACACTCTGCTGCAGGGTACTAAAAATGGTGCTTTCCTCAAAATAAAACCTTTAAAGATCCCTTAGTAGCTATTCAGGGACTGGAATTCAATTTCAATTCTCCACCCTTCGGTCAGCTGTGGATTCCAAATGCTCACATAGAACACTGAGAGTATGTACTTCATGGCAAACCTGATTTTTCCCCTGCAACAGCTATGTGTGCCTTAGTTACCACAAACCGCATTTTTACTTAGAAAATACACAGAGTAATAATGCATCTCAACAAGAGAAAATAGATTCTCTTTTTTATTTTATTTTATAGATAGCTTTGACATAAGCTTTAGATAGACCCACTTAACTACACAGTTTGTGAAATCTATCCCTTCAAATCATAATATTCTCTATTTTAGGCCATTATAGCTAAAAGCATGACTTCTCAAATCCTTTTATTACAAGTAGTTCTTGCACATAAATGTTACCTCACAATAGCAAAAAATGTAAACTTCTTTTGCAAACTACATAAATACTATAATATCTGCTTTGAAGATATTCTTATTTTAAAATCAGAATATACTCTAAATGCATTACATAGAAAACTCTGGTTAGTAGCCTCTGTGTATGCATTTTTTTTTCTTGCTGACTTGCCTTTCATGTCGCCTTTGAAGGGGAAAAAATTTAAATAGAATCCAGATCAAAATTCAGTTCACAAATAAAATAAGTACTGGAAGCATGCCAATAACTTTGGGCAAAATATGAAATGTGAAAATTATTCTATATACTAAATCTGACAAGCCACCAGTGGGATGGAGGGAACTGAATAGAAAGACCAGTTGGGCTCATATTTGATCATATACACAAGAACTTCAGCCTGCATGTCAATAACACCTTTTACCCCGCTGTGTGCTTGTTTCCAAATCAATCACGTCTTGCTGTTCTGGAGCACAACAGGTCATTTCTACAGCTGTAGTCCTAGATTGCAAAGTCTAGGTGGCCGGTGAATGTATTTCACCATCACTGTCCGTGATGTCTTCAAATACACATTTGAAATGTTTAAATATGCAGGTGTATTTATTCACCTATGCACGCTGAGAAGACCACATCGAAGTTTTGTTTGTTTGGCTTCAAAAGGAGCTTTTTACGTTTACCATTTTGTTATTACTTTTAAAGGAAATCTTTTTCCTCAGAATGTTTTTCAGTTAAAAATAAAGTTTACTCTGGAGCCCTTACTGATTTGTTGTTCTGAGATTCCTACTGTACACCAAGCTACTGGCCAAGGTTTGTTTGAGGAGAAAAACATCACCGCGGAAGCATTTTTTAAAAAAAAACATTCCGAATGCATGCAGAAAGAACTACATAGGCTTTCCAAACAGCTACATAAAGTGGCTCAAGTAACATTTTAATTTATTTTGGCCTAAGCCCTTTGACAACATTCTTTGAGAACACAAAGAGAATGGCTCGAGATGGTGGCAGAGCCCAGAAGGCACGGCCTGCTCGGCGGTGCTCCCAAGGGTTCCAGGACACCCAGCAGGAATCCACTGTCTGCCTTCCCGCTTCCTGTGCATTTTCTGTAAATGCATTCTGCCCTCTCTTTCCTGCCCGTGCTTTTTAAACTATGTAAAACAATTTTTAAAAATTCCCAATAATTCATTCAGACCTCAAATAACACTGTACGTGGGCTTTGCCGGGGACAGTAACCGTTCCTGACGTGCCCCTCCCACCGGGGCGGGGCCGGCGGAGGAGCAGGCGCGGCTCAGGGGCCGTTCTTGCTGCAGACCGGGCCCGGGTTGGCGTTTTCCTCCGTGTACTGGCTGCCCGTGTCGCTCCGGCTGAGGACCATGGAGGGGATGCGGGAGGGGCGCCTCTCCGGGTGCTTCTCCTGAGAGAAGCAGCAGATCATCCTCTTCATGGTGCTGTACATGTCCTCGTCCTTGTAGGAGTAGATGATGGGGTTCATGACCGAGTTGAGCAGCGCCAGCAGCAGGAACCACCGTTTCACGTGCTGCACGTTGCACTGCGTGCAGTTCAGGCCGTCGAGCAGCAGAACCACCAGGCCCGGGGTCCAGCACACGACGAAGGCCCCTGGAGGAAGAGAGAGAGGAAGCAACAGGCGCTCAGACCTCAGGCTAATTATTTAGGTTTCTTCTCGTCCAGTCTTTGATCAGAGGCATCAAGGGGACCTTAAGGCTTTGACTACTGCAAAGCCCACTTCCAGCCTTCCTCTGCCTGGGCTTGTTGGAAGCAAATAGCGGAGAACCTCTCTGACCGTTAACCACGTGCCATTTCACCTTCTTGTCGGCTTACCCAGCTATCCTGATTAGGGGCTGACACTTACTTCTTGCTTACTGAGCACGACACGGACCTTGTCCCTGTCCGTTCTCTGAATCACACTAGCAGGCAGCTGCAGTCATCGGCCACATTTTGTAGGTGAGAAGACTGAAGCTCAATTCCAGGGCATGTGTGGGGAGGCCTCACTCACTTAACCCTGCATGCTGCTGTTCTCTAAATCAGATTTTCCACATGCTCTCCTGAAAATAAGGCACATGGCGTCTGTGGGATGCTCCTAGTCTTGTAACTAAGTCACCTGCTCAAAAACTGTATTCTTCATAAATCCATGCTGATGCTTACTAAGCACTGTATTCTTTTTGACATATTCATCGGTCATCGTCTTAATAATCTGCTCTAGATTGAGATATTTTTAAATCAGAAATAAAGCTTTCCCTTTCATGATGAGATAGAGACATGCTTGTGAATAGCACATTCATTTATGTAGCACAGTTTTAGCACCAATGGCACATGAAGAGGAGTCTCTTCTGAGATCGTAGCTAGCTTACTTCTAAGCTTTCTGGTATGGTTTTCCTAAAATATGAGACATGGGTTCAATAGTCCCTTACTTAGACACCATAACATCAGATAACCATGACAGCTAACATGTGGGTGCTTTCCCTTATTAATTCATAGAACCCCATTATGAAGTAGGCATCATTGTCATTCTCAGGAAACTGAGGCACAAGAGAACTTGCTTACAATCAAATAGCTTGTAAAGAACATCAAATTTTAAACCCAGGCAGCTTCTCCCCTAGGCTGCACGCTTGGCCATGATGGAACCTGTGATGTGGCTTCAGATTTCTCCCAAAGTCCAGGCCCAGGGTCCTTATCATTGCTAAATGCCCTTACTTTTCCATTCAGCAAACAGTCACCATGAGCTTACAATGCGCCACGACTGTACTAGACAGTGAACAAGGAGAGGACCAGGCTCTCCGGGAGCCAAGGTGCTAATGGCAGAGACAGAATAAGCAAGTCTGTGAACCGTATCGCCAACTAGTTGCTCTTCCTGGTTAGAGTCAGACCTGAACAGTATTCCTCTTTTTGTTTTATCTTCCTTCTGAGAGGCACAATAATAAGTAAGTCAAAAATTATAAAGAGGCAGTGAGAGGCCATGAAACTCCGTGAGCTCTGGGGTCAGACAGCTATGCCCCGCTGCTCACCTTATGAGCTCCCCTCTGAGCCTTCATCCCCTTATTCAGTAAGGGTCATGATCCCAACTGTACGGGGTGGCTGTGAGGCTCAGAGGTAATGAAGAGTGGCACCTGACCCTGTGTTGGGGTCACGAAGCAGTGGTCATCGTGAGATGCTTTGTCAAAGACGTCTGCCGAACGTAGGTTGCAGGAGTTCTCGGGGCGTTTCATGCCCCATTTCATAACTGAAGCTCTCCAATGGCTCCTTTTTCCCCCCATCCTGTATCATTTTTGGTTTGGCTAACATATATAAAAAAAAGGAAGTGAACTTGGAGGTAAAAGATCAGATCTCTGGGTCCTAACTCTTCACTGACTGTACAGCTCTGGGAGATCCATGTCATCGGTCTGGACTTCAGCTTCCTAAACTGTAAACTGAGGACCTTAGGCACATTCTGGGTTTTTCAAACTGTGGGCCAGGATACCTTAGTGTGTATGCAATCAATTTAATGAGTTTGGAAAGGTATTTTTTTTTTTATAATGAAAGAATGGAAATGGAATAGCTCAGAGTCTGTGAAACAGACTAAGGGAAGTATCGTCTCATGAAACTTTTGTTTCAGTTTTATATACTGTATGTTTGTGTGCATTGGTTATAAAGTAAAATATTATTTCTGACTCTTAGGATTAGTCAAAAGTTTGAAAAACACTAGTTTAGATCATCTTTAAGGCCCCATCCAGCTCCAGTGGGCTGTATTTCCCATAATAGTAACACTTGTGTTCTCTCTGCTATTCCTGAGACAGGGTTGTTACGTGGTCCAGAGGGAAGAACTAAACAAAGCAGACATCAAAAGCTACCAACTTTGATGACAAGAGTCCTTTCTGTGTGCAATTGCAGAATTCCAAAGAAATCCCCGTGCGAGTGTTCCAAGGTTTTTGTGTTAATGGGTAGGAGGGAAAAATATTGATAAACTTTATACTTAAATATGCACGTCAAAATTTAATAGAGTATATAACTTCCAAACCAGTGGAAGGGGAAGAAAGCAACAAAAGGAAAGAAGAAAAAAAGATCTCAATACAAAAATAAGGAGGGAGAAAAATGAAACATAGGAAAGTGGGGTAAAGAACAAAATATGATGCTGGAAATAAATCCAAATACAGTTGACCCTTCAGCAACACAAGGATTAGGGGTGCCAACCTCTGCTCAGAGGAAGATCTGTGTGTAACTTTATAGCCGGCCCTCGTGCCTGTGATTCCACCTCTGCAGACTCAATCAACCTCACATCAGACTGTGTAGCACTGTAGTATGTATTTACTGAAAAAAAATCTGCACATAAGTGGACCTGCTCAGTTCAAGACTCTGTTGTTCAAGGGTCAGCCATATGCCAATAATAAAAATCAACGTTAATTGTATAGTTAAAAAAAGTGAATCTAAATAATTTGATGTCTAACAGTACATCCATATGTGATAAAACCACGAGGAAAAGCAAGACGGTTAACACGAAATTTATGATATGGTTACTTCAATAGGAGAGAGAGGGCCATTGGGACAGGGCACATGGGAGGGTCCAAAGACACTGATAATGTTCTATTGAATCAGGAGGCAAGTACACATGTGTTTAAAATGTCTTTTTATTCTTTTAAGTGTTATTCTTGAAACTGTACATATATCTCATATAATTTTGTTTGAATGATCTATTTCATACACGCACATCAAAAAAAGAAGGCTAAAAATAAATTGCCAATATGTTTTCCTAAAGCCTGTTTTTAAAATGGAGTTTTTCTTAATCATAAAAGTTTTTTTCCCCCAGCATGAAACGCTAGTTTGGATTACTCAGGGGACCTAAACACTCTAAGTAAATCTTCAAATTGATGCCCTGTTTGTCATAGTGTGGTAATTTGTATACATTTTCCATTTGCATTGAATTGCATAAAATAATTCATTCAGTCAACACTTGACACGCTTCTCATTGAGCAATGATTATGTACCAGGCACTGTTCCAAGCATTTTATATGAATTAACTATTTAATCTTCATAGCAACCCTTGGAAATAGGTACTACTGTATATACACACATACTATATCCATATACTACCCTCATTTTAAACACCCTGAGGAAGCCGAACCACAGAGAAGTTGGTAATCTCAAAGCCATGCTGCTGACAAGTTGGAAGCAGCGGGATTTGAACCCAGGCAGCCTGGCCCCAGAGCGTGTGCTCCCGTTCACATGCTAGGCTGTTCAGCAGGGAGCCACAAAGGATCTTATTTCTAAAGTAAGTGGTGGGGGACGGGGGAGGGTACTTCTGGCCTTTAAAGTCCTGTTCAGAGACTGTCATATCTGACTGTGAAACTGCATGTATCACAGCTATATCATTCTTTGGTTTGCTAACAGAAAGATTTTCTGGGGAGGGAAGGAAGAGAGGGAGGGAGGGAGGGAAGGAGGAAAGAAAAGGAGAAAGAATTTCAACCAGAATATAGGCTGGCCGTCAGGTTAAGAACAACAAAAATCTGCTGACCTTTTCTTTATACTGTTTCCAAGAACAACAAAAGGCAAGTCTCTGACAGATAGAACAGCCCAAACAAGGGCGCTGTTGAACTCGAGAGCGGGAGCTTCAGCTGGCCGTCTAAGACGATGACTACACCCCAAGCGGTAATGCTGGGAAACGTGCAGCTCCGAGACTCGTCCACCGGCGGCCAAGCTCTCCCTCCTAAGCACATCTCAGAGTGGAGACACAGTTTATCTAAACAGTTCATTCTTTGGGGTTTTTTTTGGGTTTGTTTTTTTTTTTTTTTTTTTTTTTTTTTTTTTACTGTATGTCACCAGCAGCAGATATGAGATCACCAAAAACATTCAAAAGGGGAAGAAAATGTCAGGAACGGTTTGGGCCTTGGGAATCTGTCATCATGGAAAATTCTTGAAGAATGTGGGAGAAACATACAAATGGGCAACTGTCCCAGTTCTTAAAAGAGGGGCAGATGCTAGGTCCTGGGAAATACATATCAGCCATTCCCTTATCAATTTCCAATAAATTCTAGAAGAAAAAACTAAGATGAATATTTTTTGAGTATTTAAACTCAATGCTCAGACCACAACAGCTGGGAACAAGCGAGGCTTTCAAAGAGTCATCATGACAAACCCAAATCACTTCTGTTGTTGTTGTTGTTGTTGTTGTTGTTGTTCTAAATCGGGCATTAACAAGTAGGAGCAGATCTGAAGGGTCTATCTGGGAACCAGTGGAAGAAATCAGGAATGTTTCTCTTAGAGAAGAAAAGTCAAGGAAAAACACATCGTGTTAACCGTCTCCAAAGACCTGAAGGACCATCACACAGAAAAGGAAGCACAACTTACTTTGAAGGTCACCCTGAAACAAATGGAAAAGTACAAAAAGGCAGAGTTGGATGTAAGACTTCTTTGTAAGTAAATGAAACTATTTAGGAGAGGAATTCATTGTCCAGCAGACAGAGAGCCTCCCCTGGCCAGGGAATTTCCTTTGCCTGCATCATCTTGAGATGAACAAAGGGAAGGGATTCTTCCCAAATGAGAGAGAGAGAGGGTTAAATGGCTTCTAAACTTCTTTCCAAGTAGAAAATTGCTACATTCTACAAACTATGAGTTTCAACTCCCCATAAAACTCAAATTCGACTTGTTGGTTTCCCAGACAACAATGTACTGTTCCCATCAGACAGTATGGCTAAAAACTGATTAAGAAGAATTCTCTGAGCTAGCAGTTCCCAAAGCTGGCCATCAAATTCCCAGAGGAGCTTTTTAATAATGCAGATCCCTTGGTCCTACATCAGACCCAATGGGCAGACTCCCTGGGGTGGGATGTGGAAATCTGCAGGGCTAAAAAGTTCCCTGGGTGACTATGATGCATTGCCAGTTTTAAAACTGTTTCTCTGTCCTGATCCAAAAATAGTTTAACCTACAACCTATGGGGACTTGGCAAAAAGTCATGGAAAAGAGAAAGAGGGCAGAATTCTTTGCCATGAGAAAATTGCCTTTAGATCAATACCTTCAGCTTCTATTTGGAAAATGCTGGAGCATATCTCAGGCATACATGAAGTGTACAAGCACCAGCAGCGAAGCCAGTCTGCAGGCAAGGCACACACCATCCTCCGCTGGCCTTGGCTGGCTCCCTGGTTCACCCTGCCATGCCTTCCTGCCTCCTCATCTAAGGTCTGCTTTTCATGCTAAGCTTAGCTCCTATTCCACCTCCTCCACCGGACCTCTCCCATCCATTCAGCCCACGGTGACCACTCCTTCTTCTGAACTCCTGTGGCGCTTTCCGCCTACAACATCCACAGGGCCCTGGGTAGATCGCTGGCTTGATTCCACTCTACCATTTCCCAAGAGCTCTGGGCCGAGGCAGTGTGCTGAGAGCTTCACATACACCCATTGTTTAAAACTCACAGCCCTGTGGGTTGCCGCTCTCACTTTCCCAGTCTCTCATATGATGAGTTTGAACTTTAGAATGGCTCGAGAGTTTGTCCCAGGTTTAGAAGCCAATAAATAGAAGGCTCACAATTTGAACCTAGGCCCGAGTCCCCCATGCAAACTCCTGAGCATTGTGCTCTACTGAGGTAATTTTTAATAAGTATGTCCTGTTTTTCAGGCCTGTTCTAAGCTCCCTAAGCATGCAGGCTGTGCCTCATACCTGTCTGTGTCCTTAGAATTAAGTATGGAGCCCCACGCTCAGCCGCAGAGAAGACAAGTCCATCGAACATAACTGAAGTTTATTAAGAGCCCACGGGGGGCCTGGTACCACACTAACTGCAGCACCTGCTGATGCCCGCGCTGTCTGGTCCCGCCCTTTGGGCACTGACAGGCACGGAGCCCGGATGTGACGATTCTGACTACGCTCAAGGAAGGTCGCAGGTGAAATGACTCAGCTGAGCTGAGTTCTGAAGGTCAAGAATGACTTTGCCGAGGTGAGAAACAGCATGATGTACTTGGGGAATTCCAAATAGTTCAGGATGGTTTTAACCCAGGAAAGTGACTGGGGAAGTAAGATGAAGCCTGAGAGATGAACATAGGTCAGACCCAGACGGGCCCTGCGGCCAATTCTCAGGAGTTTGGATTTATTGTATAGTTCACACCCCATAAGCCTTTTTCAACCAGGAGTTTATCAAGAGAATTAAGTCTGCATGCCCTCAGGTGTCCACTGTATGTATTGAATTAACCTCTCCTCAAGCATCTAGAATGGTCTGAGTCACGCATCATCACCGGAGGACTGGGAAAATACTTCTATGTTCCATGGTTCATAAAGGAAATCTACTGAGAGAGCTTAGAGCAGAGGCTTTTCAGGCTCAGTTGCAACTCATTAGCGGCTTGTGAAATCAATTTAGTAAGTTGCAACCAGCAATTTTCTAAAAAATAAAATAGAACAGAAAAGATCAGAATGCAAGTATAGTAAGGGTAGCTTTCCTGAAACTTGTTTCGGTTACACACAAAAATATGTGTGTATGTACTGGGCCATGTTACAGAATGCACATTATTTCTCACTGTGGGGTCCTGATTTAAAAAAAAGAAAGTTTGAAATCTACTCCCATAGACTATCATTTTTTTAAAAAGTAAAAGGGACACTTCCCAAAGAAAATCTCCTGTTAAACCTTTAAAGCAGAACTGCTCTGACTAAAGAAAGGGATGGGGGTGGGAGGAATTAACTAAAAGCTCTTCATGGAGAATTCACCCTCCCCTTCACCCTCCAACCGTCCCCACCACACACGTGCACACACTGAGGAACCTCTGAGGAACCCCTGGGAACCTCACTGACCACAGTCTGAAAACCACTGCCATGGAATGGTAGTTCTTTGAAGATTTTTAATCAGGGGCATGGGTGAGTCTTCTGTTTTAGAGCAAAGCTGTGTCTGAGTGCTCAGAATGGACGGGAGGCACGTGAAGCTCCAAGCCCGCACCCCACCCTGCCCACATCAGAATCACCTGGGGTGCCTGCTTAAAATTCCGATTTCTGGGCCCCACCCAGACCTACCAAAAGAGAAACTGATGAAGGCATGATCTAGGCATCTCCAGTTTTCTGGGGAGTGATGTAGTACAGTAAAGCATGGGGACCACTGGCCTAGGCAGGGAGACTCATCAGAAGACTGGCTAAAATTCAGGTGGAATCTAAGGATTTGACAAAGTAGTGGCGATGGAGATGGAGAGATGTGGACAGGCTAGCAAGGTGGTAAGAAAGAAAAACTGTAATACTTGATGGATAAACAATTGGATCTAGGAAGTGAGGGAGAGGAAAGACTCCAGGTGACTGGGTAGCATGTGATTCTGATAACCAAGGAGGGGAGAGAGGAGGGGCAGGCTTAGGAGGAGATGGTGGTTCTGTTTTAGGCATCGGGCACTTGAAGTATCTGTGGCTCCTCCAGGCATCATCGTGTAGAAGGCAGCCAGAAATGTGGGTTAGAACTCTGAGAGCTCCACACTGAAATGCTGACTTGGGAGTCACCAGCAGCAGGCAGGAACTGAAGCCATATGACCTTTCATTAATAAATACAAAGCAATCACCTACCAGGTGCCAGCTCCCAAGAGTGGATGTCTTCATGACGATTGCATTCACATAACAAATCTAACTTCCTTCTATCGCCAGCCATGTGACAGGTCAGTCATACTGATAAGAAGCAATCATTTTTTTATTCTTTATATTTTTAATGATGCTCTATGTTCTTTCAGTACCTTTGAGGAGACTAATAGTCCTATGAACTACAAATGAGCTCTCCTCTAGTAATTCAACTAGTTTCAGTGCTAGACTCAAAAACCAGTACCGTGAGTTCAACGTAAGTTTCTGAAGTATAGTGAATCATATACTAGGATATTCAATTAAGTACTGAAATGACATTTAATGACTACAATTTAGGGTAATCAGAAACATCAAATTAAGGGACATCAATCACTTTGGAAGATACAATTACAACTGAACATATGGGTGACAAATGAAGTAAAAGATCTCTCAAAGTCCCTAGTCAATATTATGTTTAAATAATCTGCGAGCACCATCCCCCCCCCCTCATTTGGACATTTTCAGAACATCTCAACACTCTGGTTAATACCAGAGTATTGGAAAGAAGATTACATTACATTACAGCCCACCTGGGAGAAGGGCCCCTCACTAGAATGTATTTAAGACAGTTCTTGGGGTTTTGGTGACAGACACAATATGTAGAAGATTGAGACCTTGAGTTGCACGGAACCTGTTCTTCAGGACCATACTTTTCTATTCCATCTAGTTAGCCTTATTTTTGTCTGTTTAAAAATTCACACATGCAATTAAAAAGGAACCTTGACATCTGAGTGGCACATGAAACACGCATAACAATAAAGGCTGTCACGCACACGCTCTCACTTTGGCACATGGGCTGCTCATTTCATCAAACGAGAGGATATATTTTAAATATGTTTACTCTGTTATTCTTTGTTTTTAGTCCAGGAAAAAAACTGCAGGGCACCAGCGATAATGCTAACCTAGAAAGCCACAGGGCTGTCTGATTTACTAAAATAGAAAATTACAACTCTCCATAAAAATCAGGTGGTGAACCTCAGCTTTGGGGAGCTCTCTTCTTATTTGAAAAGAGTTTGAAAAGTAAAATTTTAAAGTCAATGGATATTCTTGTTAGAAGTATTATGATGTATAAGTTACACATGAATGGGATGGTCAAGGGAAAATGCTCTTCTGATGCGAAAGAGTTTATTCAATCATTTAAAAATAACACTTCCAGATGTGGTTTGCATTCAAATCCATACACACGTGCCCACAGTGTTTTAGAAGTCCAGTAATTCAGAAAATAGATTGTCACATATGTGAAAGGCGCAAAAACACATACCTTGAGTCAACGTAACTTATTTCTACTGCAGAAAACAAGAAAACAGGGAGACACTTCAAACAGACGCTGAACAGTTCAGCATTCCACCACCAATTCATGTAGCACTACTGTTACTACTGCGAGATCTTTGGACTCTAACTAGTTTTAGACACTTGTTTCAAATTTGTGGCCAGTTTAGGAAAACTGAAAATCTTGGTGCCAAGGGGTTACGAGATAAAATTTAAAGCAGAGGCATACCAGCTAGAACCACAGCCTAGACCTAATTCTAGTGTTTAACTCAGGGCAACAGCTGGAAACCATAAACTGTGTAAGTAAGAAAACACCATCTCCAGCTCCAGATTCCTCTTTAAGCATCACATGCACAGACCTGCAATACCTCAGCGCCTCACTATTACATCCAGGGCTCTCTAGCATCTAAGAAAAGGTGCAAGGTCAGTTGTGTGCACTGGCAGAGAGGCAGCCACTTGGTATAAACTCAACGACTGACAGATCCCACCTCACCAGCCCAAGGGTCTGAAATTCCCTCTGCTGCAGTCACTCCTTTGAATTAGGAAGGCCTGCCGTTGCACTTTACCCAGAAACATAAACATATTAAGCTGTAGGCATGTAATAATTTACATATGACATAAGCTGTCATCAGCACAGAGCAGGGTCATGGGGCAATATAAAAGAGGTATCACTGATGGACTAAAAATCTTAAAAGGGTTACGGCATGGGACACTGCACAAGGAAGTTGACCAGGTTAGGAGACGAGATTCTGGACATCCAGGTGGCACAAAATACTGTTCTGAGCTCAGAGGAAGGGAACAGGATAAGGAAGGAGTTGGGGGACTTGACTTAGAGAGGGTTGGGCCTGGGAGAGTGGACAGCACTGAGTAACTCAGGAACTACAGCGTCCTGACGTAGGGCTACCACGTTCCACCCTAAGCCCATGGCCGCCATCATTAATCCACCACCCTATGAGCAGAAGAGCTCAGATATCGCCTAGAATTCTTTACAGCACAGGGTTCAAACAGCCTCAAGCGATCAGTTGGAATTTGAGTTGACATCCACTTACCATCCCTATGATAGTAAAAAGAGCACAGGCTTAGGATCAAGCAGCCCCTGAGCTGAAACCCTGGCTTATGCCCACGGGCAAATCAGTTCACCTGCCTGCTCCTCCTTCCATTTCTTGGCTATGAAATGAGCAGGAAGGATACTGACCTGACAGGATTTTTGTGAGAATTTAGTGAGATAATGGGTGGAGAGTGCCTAACACAGAAAACACTCAGAAAATGTTCATTCCGACTGCCTGGATAGTGTCAGATACCTCCCCGGCTGTGCTCCCCGGGGCAAGTCATAAACACACCTGGGAGAGGGCTCCAGCTGCTGTCGTGCGCCCACACCTGCGCACACTCACGTGTATATGCACACACGCACACACAATTTACTCCCCTCTGTCCTGTGTCGGCTGCCCTGCTAGACTGACATCCTCAAGGGAGATCCCTTTTGTATCATATTCAACTTAGGATGCCCAGTGCTTAGCCACGTGTCGTACACATAGTAGGTACTTAATAGAAGCTTGTTAAATGAAGGAGCGAGGGATCTGGATTTGAAACCAGACCCTGACTAGAGTATGCTTTTCAAAAAGGTCATTCTCTTTCTCTGCCCCCAGCTTCTTCATCTGTATGTTAATGGGATTGGGCTAAAATGACCTCGAAGTTTCCTTCTGGCTCTTACATTTGATGATTTCTGGGTTTCAGTGTAGCTTCCTTCAGTCACAGCCGACGTATAGTCCAAGTGACTGAGGAGAAAGGCAAAAATGGAGGCTCTGTAGGGTGCCAAGTGGGAGAATTTGGGGGTAAATTTAAGATGCGTGTCACATGATTGCAGCAGAAGCTGGGGTCTAGATGGGGCACCTAGAAGGCTCTCAGATAGTCAACATTTATTCAATTAATATACAGTGAGCATTTGTTAAGAGTTGGGAATAGCAGGACAAAGAAGACAGAGGAGTAAATGGTTACCACGCAGGGTGCACACAAGATACTGTACGGGCAAATGGCCTGACGGTCTGCAGGACAGTTGGGACTATTGTCTCCCACAGGGTCACCACGGATTGAGTTTTTAAAAGGCTGTAAATGTTAAGAATACCTATGGCAGTGTAGCTATTATCACATTGTTTTCAATATAAACAACATTTTTGAAATATTAAAAACAATAACATTGTTGAAACAATACTGAAATAATTCAAAATAATAATATTGGTATAAAACAATAATAATATTAAAAACAGTAACAATGTTGATATTGAAAACAATAATAATAGAGTATGTTCATAATATATGGTTGAATTTACAAAAACCCCCAACAGGTTGTGAAACACTACGGATAGTATGATTCCATTCTGATTAAAAGTAATAAATTAGGCCTATATCTGTGTGTGTGTGCGTACGCACTTAGAAAAGATCCCAAAATATATATCCAAATACCCCAGCAGATAGAATCTGTAAGCAGCATGATCCGAGTGGTTTTTACCTTCGTCCTTATGCCTTTCATTGCAGTCTTCATTTTTGCTATGAGCATTTCTCTTTCTCTTTTCTTTTTTTTTCTTTGAGATAATAAGCTATCACTGAAGCTATTTCTGTTTCTATCTGGGGAACACACACATTTGCACGCACTAGATTTCTACAGCAAGAAGTGTCATAAGATTGATCCCATGTAGCTGAGAAATGGGAAGGTCCAGGCTGCCTCTCCCAGTGAATCTCTTAACAGCAGTTTCACTCCATTTTACCTACAGAGAGTTTACTAAGCAGGAAAAATGCACAGCAAGTGTACAGAAAGGTCATTAAATGGTAAAACCACACCATCACCCTTGAAGTGGAATCAATACAAACCAATTGTGGAAAATGTGAGGTGTGTTATTGCAATATGAATTTGAAAGAACCATTTCCCATTCATCATACATGACTCATAAAGGGCACAAAGGTGAAAAAAGGGAGTACTGGACTGTACCCTGAGCCACAAGGTCCCAGATGACCACTTCCCTTCCCACCAAGAGCATAACTGGGGCTGGTCCCCACTGGAAGACAGGGGCTGGGGAGATGGAAGCCACTCCAGATTACATGTTATGGGAGTGGGGCTGGCTAGATCCCTTTATTTATCTATTGTCAGAGAATGGGGTCCACCTAAATCCACCTTCCAGAGATCTGAAGCTTCAAAACCTTTTAAATAGAAGCCCCTCCTCCCCTCCTCATGAAGCAGAGCCTACTGACCACACCTCTGCCTCTTCCTGGTAACTGTGTCACCCCCGGGGGGTGCTATCCCTCGACAGTTGTCCGTCACTTGTCCCCTCACGGTGGAGGCCATCGGCCACCCATAGCCCACGGTCCCTGTGCCTCTGACAAGCCCTTCTGCCCTTCAGTTCACTGCTGCTAATGTCCTGTGGGCTTAGAAAGCAAAGAATGAACACGAACTACAGTTAATAAAGTCAACAGAGCTCTGAAGAATGACGTCAGGGAAAGAGTGCACTGGGGCTTTGAGACAGCTCTTTGTGCTCAGAGGACGTTTTCCACTGTGGGTGTAGGCACGTGAAGATTGTTTTATAGATTAAATGGATTGAGGGACACCAATAAAAACACAACTGACAGCTACATGGGCTAATCTGAAGAATCCGCTGTCTCCCATGAAACATGCAAACTAACGCACCACCATTATGTCTATTATAAAAAGTAATCAAGCAAACAAACAAATAAAATGGTTGTTAAGCACGTAGTTCATAGCTTCCAAAGTTTCATCGGACATCTGGAAACCGGTACTAGGACACAGGAAAGCAAATTCTCCTCTTTCCCCCCATTTCAAGCCATCACAGTGAAAGCAGGCTAAGCAAGCATTGGGTGCATGCAGGCAGAGGTGGAGAGAGTCTGCCGTCAGTGCATCCTGCTGATTCCTAAATAGCCAGCTTCTCTAATCACTCATGTTGCATTTGTTATGCTCTCTGCTACATACCAAGTGAGAAAAAAAATCCAAGTGACAAACATCTATACGTTCAAAAAAATTTTTTGGGGGGGTGGGTAATTGGGTTTGTTTGTTTGTTTATTTTAATGGAGGCACTGGGGACTGAACCGAGGACCTCATGCATGCTAAGCACACAGTCTACCCCTGAGCCATCCCCTCCCCTAAACATCTACGGTTTTAACTTGGCAGGAGGATGAATCAGAGCACCATTCAGAGCTGTTGAAGTATTTTTCACTTGTTACTTCTGAGTCTATCTAACTTTTTCCTAAGCTGGTTGGAATTGGTATTTGCTTTAAAGAAATGCAAGCTGACACCATCTTTATTTTCTAAAGACTTATTTTTCATTTATTTTGTAATATACAAAGCAATGCTGGTCAGAGCACACCCCCAAGAATATGGTGATAATTACTGACTAGCCTTCTAACTAGCAGTACGGTAATGCTAGGTGTAAACACGGCCTTGCTTCCTAACTTTCCTTGCTCCTCAACTCCTCAGCTGCCCTGCTGCCAGCCTTTCCCCATGACCTGTTTATCTCAGATGCTCTCCTTTATCTGCTTTTCTGCATTTATTCTTTTTCTTCAAGAATTCTGCTTGTATCTAATCTGTGATAATAACCCCGCATGACTTAGTGACCCCTGCAGACTGGGCACTCATCTGATTCCACTGTTCAGATCCTGGGTATAGGCACTGCCATCCCAGCCCCACATGCATCATCCAACAAAAGTACCGAGACCCAAGAGGTGCCCACAAGAGTGCTAATTACCCGGCACACGGGCAAACAAGATGAGACACACCAGCTCTCTCCCAGGTCCTGCTTCACTGGCTCCTTCTCAGAGTTCAGCTCTCAGCTCCAAGTGTGCCCTTTGGAGAGATCTTCATTTGTACCATATAAAGTAGTGCCCGACCCAGCCATTCCCTAAACTATTACTGGCTGATCCCCATGCATCACTCTCTGCACTTGTTTATCTGTTGACTGGTTGGTTAATTCATTTATGAATTGCCCATCATTTCAACTGGAGAGTAACCATGAGACTGAGGACTTTGCCCATTTAATTCACCTACAAACACCTTTCTTGTAGACAGTGCCTTCCAGTTCCCTTCCAGAGGTTCTGATTCCAGGAGTCTCAAGTAGGGCCCAAGAATCTGAGTGTTTAACCAATGCCCCCAAGGGATTCCCATGCTCAGAGCAAATGTACAAAGTGCTGGGTTTCACACAAACCCAGGTCTTAAAGTCTGATGACCATATCTGCTTCCACCCAAACTGGGGATCCTTCTGCTGGAAAGGAAAAGTTTCCAGTTCGGACACATTCTGTAGACTCTTGTAAAATGTAATTTGGTTATAATGAACGGCACAGGCCTGCAAGAACTTAAGAAAAGCTATCCTCGGTCAGGTCAGGCTGATATTCAAGAAAAAGAAAATTATCAGTAAAGCACAACCTGACTCATAACTTAATGAACAAACTATGCCATCAGAAAAGGGAAAAAACATTATTTGGAAATATTCTCAGTTTGCATTGAGCAAACCTTCAAAGTTCAATAGAAGGAATATGAGGCAATTTTTTCAGGAGATGACAAATAACTTGGCTTAAGTACACAGTAAGGATGAAAGCAGAAGAAGGCAAAGTAAGGCTGGAGGACATGGATAGAATCTGTGTAACAGACACCAGTGAAAGAAATGACGGACACTGAGAATAGGGCAAGGAGATGCCACATAGTAGTATCCTGTAAGAACCTGGAAACGAGAGGAAAAAAGGTTGTTCTTTAACTATTTGCAAATGATGCAACTGACAAGGGTTTAATTTCCAGAATATACAAACAGCTCATACAACTCAATTACAAACAAACAAACAACCTAATCAAAAAATGGGCAGAAGACCTAAACAGACATTTCTCTAATGAAGACATAACAAATGGCCAATAGGCACATGAAAATATGCTCAATATCGCTAATTATCAGAGAAATGCAAATCAAAACTATAATGAGGTATCACCTTTTACTAGTTAGAATGACCATCATTAAAAAGTCCACAAATGATAAATTCTGGAGAGGCTGTGGAGAAAAGAGAACCTTCCTACACTGTTGGTGGAGATGTAGTTCGGTGCAGCCATTATGGGAAAAATGATGGAGATTCTGTAAAAAACTAAAAGTAGACCTACCACATGATCCAGCAGTCCCACTCCCAGGCATGTATCTGGAGGAAACTTTAATTTGAAAAGATACATGCACCCCAACGTTCACAGTAGCACTATTTACAATAGCCAAGACATGGAAACAACATAAATCTCCATTGACAGATGACTGGATAAAGAAGTTGTGGTTGGTCTGTCTGTCTGTCTGTCTGTCTGTCTGCCTATCTATTTATCTATTTATCTATCTACCTACACACACACACACACACACACACACACACACACACACAATGGAATACTACTCAGCCATAAAAAGGAAAATACCATTTGCAGCAACACAGATGGACCTGGAGATCATCATACTAAGTGAAGTAAGCCAGATAGAGAAAGAAAAATACCATATGACATATATGTGGAATCTAAAAAAATGACACAAATGAACTTATTTACAAAACAGATACAGACTCACAGACACAGAAAACAAACTTATGGTTACCAGTGGGGGAAAGGGAATGGGAAGGGATAAATTGGGAGTTCGGGATTTGCACATTCTAACAATTATATATAAAACAGATCAACAACAAGGTCCTACTGTACAGTACTCACTGTATATTCAATACCTTGTAATAGCCTATAATGAAAAAATATGAAAAGGAATATATACATATACACACATATATATATATAACTGAATCACTGTGCTGTACACCAGAAACTAACACAACACTGTAAATCTACTATACCTCAATTTTTTAAAAGGCTGTTCTTTGAGTAAGCCCTAAACCAAAGTCACCTTAAGGAGGTATTATAGTCCCCAGACCTGCAACACCTTTCCTGATCTCTGACTGAAGAAAGAATGTCATCAGAGCCAGGGCTGTCTGCAAGAACCATGCGCGATTCCCAGGGAGAAAACATCTTGGTCAAGGTCAGCCTCTCTCATGGCTGGGATGTCTCTACTGTTCTGATGCTCTGCAAAACGTAACCTCTGATGGTAACTGGATTTGCCAGGTATTGAGCATCCAAACTTCTAGGTAATTTTACTTCCTCGATCCAAATAAATATGATGGCCTTCTAGTTAATTACACATACACACAAACACACACACACACACACACACACACACACACACACACACACCCCATCCAGAGAGAGGGCAGGCCAAAGGGAGGAAGGCAGGAGGCAAATCAGTTCTGACGCCAGGCTTTCTGCACATTCTTCCCTCTGCCCGCTTTATGGCGGGCTGACCGCTGCCTCCTCATTCTTTGAAAAGCCAGTTCCTTTGTCACGTCCCCTGTGCAGCTTTCCCCAGACACTCCTCCCAGGCTGAGTCAAGCGTTTCCCATCCCACGTTTCCATACGCTCGCCACATACTCATGGTCAAATGAGACACCACGCGTGGACGATCCCTCCCCCCGGCCAGCTGGACTGAGTGCACCTGCAGGACAGACATGCTGCCATGTTCACCTTGGATTCCCGACACCTGGCCAGGGCTGGCCGCTTAGTAGTTGCTCAGTTTTCAAGGAAGCAGGAAAGGAAAGCTGAAATGTCACAGACAGGAAACACAGAGGTAGCAGCAGAAAATTAAACATGCTCCCTGCCGGGTTTTCCCCTGGAATGAGTCACTCCGATGTACTGGTTTCAGACAGATCCTTTCTCAAGTAATGGCCAGTGCCCAGCTGCAGGACCTCAGGAGACCCACGTTATGAATGTACCCACTAGCCTGTTCCCAAACGTTGCAAGTCGGCTGGTTAGAATTCAAAATACACTTTGTCACGAGTATACATAAGTGGCTCTAAGTCACTCATAAAAGCCTGTTTCACCCATACACAGTTGATCACAGGCAATTCCGGACTTAACAGCAATTTGATTTGCAGTGATTTTTCACTGATTTATTCTTGGCCAGTTAGATATCCTTTTAACGGTTGCTAATATTTGAAATAACTTCCAACCGTCTCCTTCCAAACTGTGAGCCTTGCCTTGGCTAAGGCCCCCACCAGTTCCTTCGAGTAGCATCCGATGTGCATTTCTGGAACTTCTGCGTATTTCTTCAAGACTCCTCAGTCCTTTCCCGCCACCCCATATATCTCTTATACCTCTGTATTTGAAAACAAAGTAAATTAAATCTTAAAGCACGCAACTGATTACTTATCCTGTATAGCTCATACACACACATATATATGCATACCTTAAATAAGTACACTTGCTTTATATTATACACAGATATTTAATTCAGAGTTGACAAAATAGAGTGTTGGTAAAAAATTCTTTTAGAGAAAGATTGAATATTCCAGGCCCTTGGGTGGGAACATAGTTCCCTTTAAGACACTGTTTCTCCCCAAAATTAGATTGAACTTAGTTTCTGTCACTTTATTCTGGAAAGTAAGCAGCAAATTTAAATACAAGGACTGTCTGTGCTAACAGTGCTGTACTGTCTAATCTTCACATTCTCCTCTGGGCAAAAATGATCACAGTTCCCATCTGTGTTGCTGATCATAAATGTGCCCCATCCCCATCTAAGAACATCAATACAAAAGGCTAGTTTTCTTTTTTTAACTGATGTCTTCCCATATTCATTACCACATTTATTAACCTTTGTATTAAGTGTTCAGAAAGTAAGATGGTTTAAGAGACAATTTCTCCCTTCAATGTGTTTGCCCTCTAAGTAGGGTGAACAGGGCACACACAGTAAAAATAACCATCGTAAGGTAGTAAATGACAGGTATCAAGTGAACAGAACAGGAGAATGACACAGGAGCTCAGAGAAGAAATCTCTACTGGTTGGGGTGATCAAAGATCTGACGGAGAAGGCAGGTTTTGAAGAGGGAGTCATGAAGGAAATGCAGGAATTGAATTATTAAGAATGGAGAAAACTCTCAATTTGTCCCCGACGCACTGACATGACGTGTAACTATACCAAACACCTCTGAGACCAGCACCGTACCTCAGTGCTGTGATATCCGCAGGCTGGTGCATTCTTCTCCCAGAGGAACTCCAACCCACGTTACCATAGGCACCCGGGAAGCCAAGGAGTCCTCTTCTGATCTGGGATGCTTTATCATAATCTGCAACAGAAGAGTCTGAGGCTCTTCTTATGGTCCGTGTGTTTCTCCATTTGGGTTAATCAAACACATTTCAGCCACATTACATCATAGTTTGAAAGAATCCTCTGTTTAAAAGGTTACTTTTTCTATCCTACTAATCAAGTGAGATTAGTAAGTCAAAATGGGTAAACAACAATACATAATTTGTAAATTGTTAATCGGAGAAACGTCTAAATCACATAATACAGATGCTCAGAAAGATCATTCAAAGTTTAAAGGAGTCTGTCTTTGAACTCGAGACCATCTATTTACCTTGGTCCAGGATGCTGGACAAATCAGACACCCTAAGTTCAATAAAGGGCAAGTAAACAAAGTCTGAGATACTGTCTCACTCAAATCGAGGAACTAAGATGATACTCAGATAATAAAAAGCTCATCTTCTAGTCCCTACCCCAGAGGAAAACATTAAGCACTTCCTTCCTCTTTCAACATATACCTCTTTATTTTCCTGAAGCAAATGTGTTTATTATCATGTGCAATGACTAATTTGATATTCTTACCTAATGACACACACATACTGAAGGATTTACTAGTTAGGTAAACTTGGTGATTTACTGAAACTTGCTAAGCCTTGTTTCCTCAGCAAGAGAGAAAATTCCCCTCGAGGGGCTGGTGAGGCCCAGCGGGGAGAGCCCCTCAGTGCAGCATTTTGCACCGTCATCATCCTGACCAGCATCTCTTACTTTCACTCCAGGTAAGGCCTTCTGTGATCCAGCACTTGGAAAACCGACAGCGGTCTGGTTGCAGGCACTGGTCAGAGGAGCAACACGGCGTGGTGTTTTAACAGCTCAGCCTCCAGGGCCAGACTGCTGGGTTCAAAGCCCCGATCTACATTTGCTTTTGGGTTCCCTTGGGTGGTTTTTATTTAACCTATTTGAGCCCCCTGTACCTCAGTTACCTTATCTGTAACATGCGGAGAATAAGGATGCCCACGTCCCGGGGTTGCTGTAAGGGCGACATGACTCATCACACATAAAGCATCCAGATCACTGCTCGGCACGCAGAAAGACATGGTGTGCCAGACAGCCCTGCTGTTGGCCCTGCTCTCCAGCTTTAAAGATGCTCAGGATCAAACTCCAGGGCGGGAAGGGGTGGAACCAGAGTTATTTGAAATGGTTTCTAAGTCAGCCCACTGGGACAATGATATATATTTTTTAATGAATTTAGTCTTTTGTAACATAGCTGTACAGGAGGAATTAAGTGAACAGACCTGGCCGGCAGAAGACCTGCGAGCCCCACCCATTTTGCACAACTCTGTTACAGCACTAGCAATGCTGTCAGCATTTTTCATCTTCCTGCCTGTTTGCTCTCCTAGACCATATGGACCTCAAGGACAAGGACTCTGCACAGCCAATTTACGTTTGCATTCCCAGTTCTTGGCATAGTGCGTGACCTAAAGCAGGCACCTGATCAACATTTATTAATAAGTGAGTGAATAGAAATGAGTGAATAAAAGAATGGTCTGAAGATACATGTAGAAATTTGCCCAAGTACAAGAAGACCTTTACAATACTATCAGAGCAGAGTCTGACCCTTGGCTCACCAAGTAGGCTCCAACAGCAAAGAGAAGACAGATGAACAGGAGTGACATCACTAAAGCCTGGAGCCTCAATTTCGCAATCCCTAGTTTTCACCATAGGGCGGTTTTATTCTGAATCATCTTGTTTGCTTAGCAATTCTAATTTAGCCCAGCCAGAGCTAATGTATTGCATGGGGCCTTTGGCAAGATTGTTTTGCTTAATGTAGATGAGACACTTCCATCCGACTACAGTATTTATTTAATGCTTGTGCCCAGTTCAAGTAAGAGCAAGTCATCTTCCCATACTTATGCCAAACTTTTGTCAATAAATCTAATAAAACATTTTTTATAGAGTTACAGACTTTGAGACTCACAAGAATTCTTAGTTTGTCCACCTGCCCTCCCACGCTGTGCAAGAATCCCTAAGTAGCACTGAGGGTCATCTAACACCTACTGAATGCCTCCAACAAGGGGAACTCACCCCACATCACTAGGTACCCAGCTCCACTGGGGAATGTAGCGCTAAGTTTTAGAAAATTCTTCTAGAGTTAAAACATTCTTTCTGTAATTTCTACCCCTCGATCCTAGCTGTAAATTCCAAGCTTCTAAAATGTAATTCCTTTTCCAGGTAACAATTTGTCAGATGTTTTAAAATAACTGTGATGTCCTTATTTCTTCTCTTCTTTGGTGACAATTCCAGTTCCTTCACCTATTCTGGATCTTCACAAAACCCTTCACCCTCCAGGAGGTGCTGACTATCCTGACAACATTCCTTTCAAAATGCGATGCCCAGATCTGGCCTTGCAGTGCCACTGTGGACTTCCTTGTGTCCAGAGAGAGCAGGGCAATTTCTTCTCTAACTCCAGATCCTTCTCATTCAATTAACATGCCTGTGGTCACATTCCCCTTTTAGACAATCACACGGCATGATGTCCTTGATACAACAGCACTTCTGCCCAGTAAAAACCCTTAGGTCTTTTTTCCCCTCAAAACATTCAGTTTTTAAGATCTTCCTCATCCTTTTGGTTGTATAATTGCAACATGTGTGTGCGTGTGTTTTGTCTAAACCTAACGACCATATCTGTTCTTACAAAGTGCCATTCTCACCGGCTTTGGCAGATCATCCTACTCTGCTGACAACTGTCTGAATTCAGAACCTCCTACTTAACGTATTGGCTCTTCTCTCTCTTTTTGCCGCCTACATATTTTGACACCTGCAAGCAATGTTTTTTCTCCATCTTCTCTAAGTCATTATTGTTTTGCTGGAGAAATACAGACCAGCTCAGGGTTCCCTGGCAGTCAGTGAGATTCTTGATAGGCTGACATCAGCCCTGTTCCTATCACCGGGGGTCAGGTGTAACTGTTCAGTGACCAGTGAACCTCCTGACTGTTCTGTCATCCTGCCCATGGTTCCTCTCGATCACCAGATTATTATGTCCAATTACCAAAGGCCTTCTTGACATCCACATATGTATACTATCTACAGCATTCTCTTAACAACTCTCCTAACCACCTTATCACAAACTGTATACTGAGTTAATTTGTTATTTAATTTGTGGGGTCTTATGAGCACCCCTTCTCATTTTTTTATTTAAAAATCCATTCTACAATTTTGCTGAGCATGTAAGATTCTTCATCAAACACTAAAATAGACAGCTATACAATAAAATTTCATGACATGTCTTCTGTCTTCATACAAACCTGCTCATATCTATAAAATAGTCAAAGACCCCGAAAAGGTGACCAGAAAATGAAATTTAAAGTTGTAAAGTTCTCATTTTTTTGACATATACATTATGTCCTAGGGAAGAATAAATAACATTCATTTACAATCAAATAATTGCTTATCTGGGATTTTATTTAGAAAATAAAAACAAAAGCTTAAAACCATAGGTCTCAAAATGAACAGTCATTTCTGTACTTTCTAATTGCCTGATTTTACAGATAAGGAAACTGAGACACAGAAAGGTTAGTAAATATTAGCAAATGAGATAATTAAAGCTGATCTATCCGGCAATTTAAAAGCTTATACTCTTAAGAAAAAAAATTCTTCACTGAAAGAAAAATACTTACTTTATCACTTATTTATTAAAAAAACTCACTTGCTATGAACATAGCACTTTAATTATTTAAAGAAAGACAGAAAATTCCCCCAGGTTGATTCTGCACAGTCGGCAGATATGCTTCCCTGTAGTATATCTGAGCCAGTTTGGGGCCAGCTGGGAAAATTTGAGATCCTTACCTCCTCTAGGAAAAAAACCCAAAGTTACATCAACTCTGATCAAATCAACAGGTGTATGAAATGCCAAACTTACGCAGGAGTTTCCCATGCTATAACATGGAAATATAGTCCATTAGCAAAGTGTTTATTATATACATATAATATGTATAACACATACACAAAAAATATTCATATCAGTTTGTTGCCTCTGAAAAAAAGGGCTGAAATACTAACGGTGGTAACAAGATACAGATGCAGGAGGGCAGTGAGGCTGGGGGGAGGCTGTGTGACTGTAATCACACTTCACTCTCCTTTACATACCATTTCTTTCATAGGCCACAGTAAAAGGGGATATGGTCTCTACCTCTGGGTAGAAACTTATGCTCTTATTGGCATGAAAACTAGGGTGAAAAGAGTATAACCTGTAGCTGGAAGAAGAATGATGTGATTCAGAAATGGTGTCCTGACTATGTATGTAATCACATCTACTTGTGAGATATCTTCCTGGGACGGTTGAACGAGGTGGCCTCTGAGGTCCCTCCTGGTATAATAGGGAGTGATTTTAAAGCTCTCCCTAGGACACCAGAGCTCTGTCAAACGTAGGTCTAGCGCGTATGGGGGCATCAAGAGCATCAGGCCAACTCCTTGAGAAACAAACTGAACTCACCTGCTGTCAGGGAAGGCCCTGGAGGCGAGGGGGCAAGCAGGCATCCTCTGAGCAAAAGGTACATGAGGGTGAAGGTCACTGCTGCCAACAGCCCAGAGTCCGGTTATTAGCCTTTCTGCGTGCATGTTAAGAAAGCTGTGCCACCCAGTACTGTCGCCGGGTCCACGGTGAACTCCTTCAGGGGTCACCCTCTTTCACCGTACAGTCTCCCATCTCTCGTGGTCCCTTCTCAGGGACGCCAGAACCTGCACTCTTCTGTCTGGGTCACATGCCATGAGTTCCAGGGAACGGGATCATTGTCCACTGAGCTGTCCAAGTCAGAAATTTGGGTGTCTTCCTTGACTTTTCCCTTCTCCCACCTTCACATGGAAGTACTGTCAAGTCTACCTCCTTCATCTGTCTCTAATCCGTTTGTTTCTTTCCAACCTTCCCATGCTTCCCTTAGATCAGACTGCCATCATCTCTAGCCTGGGTTCATATCATTTCTACATGACCTTCCTGCCTCTACATTCTGCAAAGTGTGATCAACGATCTCTGAGTCAGTCAAGTCTGATGAAGCTACCTCCTTGCTTGGAAGTCTTCAGGACAAGCCCCAAGCCTACAGCCTGACTGGTGGGTCCCCCCTGACCTCCCCTGACTGACCCCCCAGCCTCCTTGCCCTGCTCACCCCTTGCTCCTACCTTCCGTGTTACCTGCAGTGCCCTGAACTGGCCATGCCAGTTTCTGGCTCTTTATTCCTAAATTCTCTCTGTCTTCAACATGCTTTAAAGATCCACCAGCCAGTTCCTCACACAATTCCATGGCTTCCAGTGCTCGGTTTAATAAAAATAGTGGCTTCCACTTAATGTGAGTGGTTCTGTTCAAGGCATTTTTACACATTCAGTCACTGAATCCTCCCATCAACCCTTTGATGTAGGAATTATCAGGTTCCCCTTTCATAGATGACCTTGCATGATCTCTCAAAGGTGGGTGACGTACCTCTTCTAAGTGCTCCCAGAGCTCCCTGTGTTTTTCATGAAACTTATAATTATCTTTTCCCCATTTTCTGCATCACAAACTAGAGGTTCTGAAGGGAAAAGACAGGTCTGATTTTGGGGGGTCTCCTAGAGGAAGCTCAATAGATATTTGCTGACTTAATAAATGATGACAATGACTGGCAATCTGGGCTAAGGGTTAGGAGCACATTCTAGAAGTCATCTGTTTGCATTCAAATCTCAGCCCTTCCAATTACTAACTGTGTAGCCTGGAGCAAGTTACCTAATTTGCTGCCTAGAACGGGGATAATGGTGACACATATTTCATACAAGAGTTAAATAAGTTACTATCTGTAGAGTGTTTAGGTGAGTTCCCGGCACATCGTAAGGACCATACAAGCGTTTGCTATTATTAGTGTTAGTGTTAATGAACAAACTAAACGTACTTGCCAAATGGAATGAATATCATTAAGAGAAACTAACATAAAGTGACAATCCTCAAATATATGCTGGTCCTAGAATTAAACATCATCACACAAGTATTTGTTACAAAGCATCGAAGAAATAGCTTAAAAATGGATTCCTTACAAAATGTCCCATCAGTAGACTTTTTAAACAACAACAACAACTAACTAACTAACAACAACAACAACAACAAAACTAACAGATCAATGAGTCGCTCTAACCAACTCTATAGAGAAAATGATAACAGAAGTTTCAGACCGCACCACTTACTTACATAAAGGATAAACTCGTACATTTAAGGGCCAAATTTATAAGAAAGCTCTCGGGAAATGTTCCCTAAGACTAACAGGACAACCTCAGATTTTTGAGAATGGTTAGGACCAAAGAAGTTCTATTTCATGGAGAAAATTTCCTGAACAATTTACTCACTGACAGTGAAAAAACTTGCATCCTCAGATGTCAATGGGCATTTAGCTGTGTGCTCATAAAATCAAAGCAGATATCTTATTAAAACAATCATAATTTGGTTTAAGAAGAAAAGATAAAACCAAAGGAACAGACACTGCCAAGATCTTGAGGAGTAACTGAGTACTGCATCCCTTTTAGGGACACTGTCTTTGCTTTGAGAATATTGGAATGGAGACCTTATTTGCTGAAAACAGTGTCTGGTGTTCACCAAAGGAGACACAGAAATACAGAAAACTTTTATTCAGAGTAGACCTTCTGCTGAGCAGTTCAAAGCCTTGGTCCCCACGTCTGTGACCCATTAATACTCACTGTAATTTCCCTGTGAGAAAGCAGAAACCAGATCTTTTACTATAAACGTCATCCTTCCGTTCTCAACAATGATCCATTCTTTGGCAATGCTTGGTGATGAAAAAATAGTGTTCATTAGGGTTCCTATCCTTTCTTTCTAGACCCCAGGTCAAAAATAAATTCCTGAAACTCCATTTCCCAGATTTGCGATAGAGATTAAATCCTGCTTAAAATGTAGCATGATTATGAAAAATCTTTATTTGCCTGAGAGGTTTGGAAAGACAACCTACGGTGCCTTATGAAAAATAGTGTTTTATTCATTAATGAAATAAAAACTTTTAAAACAACAAAGCCTCATAAAAATTAACAATCTGGAGAGTTCTTGGATTTCACTGAAGTGGGGTTTGTCCCTTAAAAGTGGAAAAGAAAAACGGATGAAGCCCACCCAGCAGGCCCGTGAGATCCCAGGAACTTCTCAGGGCTCCTCTGTCGGCCCCCAAGTTCCCACCTCACTGCCAAGCCATCCAGTCATCCAGGGCATCATGCTCTGGGATTAATATGGACACCTACAGGTCAAGATTCCCTCCTCTCTGGTGCCTGCACACCCCTCTCAATTAATTAATCCTTCTGTCTCTCTTGCTGTAATTAAGTATCACATCCCTCATCCATCCCTCTCTCTCTGTTTCTCTGTCTCTTCCTTCACACACACACACACTCCATCCACAAGGCTACACAGGTGAGGCTCCTGGCACACCTGATTCCAGTCCTGACCAAAATTGGTCCCACTGAAACACCTGACCCAGACTGGACCAAACAAAATCCCAAACCTAGACCCCAGCTTCAGGCCAGATGTGAACGGTCTAAGGGTTGGCATCTGATTCCAGGCTGGGCCAGCTGAGTCCCATCCTAGAGAATTTGTAAATGGGAGAAAGAGAGAGACCTTGACGATATACACGTAGGAGCTACTGGCTGCTATGTTTTTGCACAATCTAGATAGAAGTATCTGGAAAACAAAAAGCAGCTTGCAGAGGGAGATAAGAATAAACTACACACACAGGAGAAACTCAGATGAAAAGTGAACAGAATTCTCTGGAGAACACAGGGCTTTCCCAGCCCTGGTTCCAGGCCGTTCCTCAGGCCTGGTGATCTACACGTGCACGGGCTCTATGACACTCCTGCTCCTCTTCTTCTTCCCTTAAGCTGACATGAGTTGGCTCATGGTGTTTGCAATCAAGAGTTAATACATGAATGGGAGTCTAAATCTAGGCAGAGGGCCAGAAACAATCAGGTCAATTATTTGTTATAAATTTTAGAGTCTCAGACAAAAGAAGTTCAGTCACTGACTGGTCAAAAGCCAAAAGGTTCCCAGAGAGTTTGGGGGGGAAGGGGAACATGACGTATAGCCACACAAGTGGTTTTAATAATGTAAATGAACCTGCAGGAATTGGTTTCCTTACATTTCCTTTAGCTTCATAAGTTAAGGCTCTGAAGAGATGTATTACAGAAATTCACTTACGCAGATTGGTTTCCATTCTCATAAAATACGAAGTGTTTATGCAGATTATAAACCTCAGCAGTCTGTTTATTCACGGCACCCTTAAAAAATTCATTCAAAAAATTATCTTAAAAGAAGAGGGGAAGGGTATAGCTCTGTAGTAAAGCACATGCTTAGTAACCATGAGGTCCTGGGTTCAATCCCCAGTATTGCCATTAAAAAACAGTATCTGTTAGAAACAGATTCATAGACATAGAATAGACTTGTGGTTGCCAAGGAGGAGGAGGGTGGGATACTGACAGGCATATGCAGAATAGATAAACAAGATTATACTGTATAGCACAGGGAAATGTATACAAGATCTTGTGGTAGCTCACAGAGAAAAAAATGTGACAATGAATATATGCATGCTCATGTGTAACTGAAAAATTGTGCTCTACACTGGACTTGACACAACATAGTAAAATGACTGTAACTCAATAAGAAAATGTTTTTTAAAAAAGTATCTGTTAAAGCACATAAGAGTAAGCATTTTTTAAATGTAGGTAAATGAGGGTAGACTTGGGAGTTCCTTTTAGAAGCAGAAGATACTAGTAACAGTCCTATGTTTGAATTTCAAGTTCAGTATCACACTTGGCATGGATTTCAAAGCCTCCCAGGGTTGTTGTTTTGTTCACAAGGAGGTTTTTCTTGTTTCAGCCTTCTTGTATAAGACTCTTGGAGGAGAGCAAAGAAAAAAAAGATTCACTTCATGTTGAGAGGGAGGAACTGGTGTGCAGGAAACATAAACCACCCAATAAGCAGCACTGTGGCCTCTATAAGCCTCATATCCAGGCAATGATGTCCCTTCCTTAAAAGACGAGCTCTGAAAACAGGGGACAAGGGGTGAAGAGAAATGAACTCCTGTCTTAGCCTTCACATCACTGAGAGGAACTCAAGCCTGGTGTGTGTGACAGGGCAGAACCAGAAGTCCAGTGCCCTGGAGGCTCCGGCCCGCAGAAAGTTCTAACTCCTGCCTTCATCCTCACATTTAAAACTGCCTTTTCTCTCTCAGCATGTCCTCTTTTGTGCTCCACACAGCTTCCCCCAATCTCCTGGCTTTCAGCCTCTGCCGCAGTCCCTGAGTCCAGAGGGTGGGGCGGGGCTGATCCATCCTCAGACACTGGAGTGATTTTCCCCACCTGAAGAAGGAAAGCGTCTCTCTTCGGCCACCTTCCAAACAGACTTTGATTATTACTGTGATTTCTTCCCTCCGGCTGTGCTAAAACTCATTAAATGGTGAACTGGGTTCTTAGGAAGCAAAGAAGGGAGGAAGGAGCCGGCAGTCCTCGGACAGCGTTGGTCCAACCTCGTCCAGGCTGGAGGGGCGGTGGGGCTGTCTCACACTTTCATGTCTCAGTGTTGCTACGCAGCGAGACCGTGCAAAACCCCACATCTGCGGGACACCGGCAGGGCTGCTGGGGGATTTTAGTGGCGGAAGTCCTGGTCTGCACTAACAGCATCGCTTTTCTAAAGAGACATAAGCATTTCCCAAGCTCATTCACCTGAACACGGCCTTCCATAAAGAAAGGAAGTAGCTCAGTTATCCTGTTCTGGCAGAACAAACGTCAGCGAAGCTTTAGGGCTATTTCTGGAACCCGCCAAATCACTCCTTTCTCAAGCTTTGGCCCTTGCTGCTGCCCACGCTGCCCGGGTGGGCCGCTCCCTGACCAGCGCCGGGCTCGGCCCTCACTGCCCCGGGGGCTCTCTTTCAGCAGAGACGCTCCCAGGACCACCCCATCCAAAGCAGCCTCCGCCTCCTCGCGCCTCTGCCCTGCCACTCTTTATCCCCCCCCCCCCTTTATTTATCATCAGGGAGCTTCACAGCTCCTCGATATGACATTCTAATTTATTTAAGGTTCGTGCCCACCAGAATGTAAGCTCACAAGGCGGGGACTTTTTGTCTCCTTTATCACTCTAGTCCCAGGGCCTGGCCCGTAACGGCCCACGGTAAACGCTATTTGAGTGAATGAATAGAAATGAAAACTGAATCTCTCCGTTCCCAGCTCCCTGTCAGCTCTGACTTACTCCTCCCTGCCTTCTGCCCTTGGTTTGCAGACAGCGGTTGGGAGATGGATAGCTCTCACCCTTTCACACGTCTTGTGCTAAAGCAGAAACGCTTCATTTAAAGGTATGTGAATTATATGAACCCAGTATTGATGAAATGCACGAAGAGAAAGAATACTGCACTGTGTGACACTGTGGTTTGATATAACCCACTGAAGGGTGATTTTGAATAGCTAATGAAATTTTAAACAGGCATTTTCTCGGCCGACTAATTCTCAAGCAATAGAGTCCACAGGAGCAGTCCCACAAATGCCCAGAGATGCATATCCAAGGATGCTCACTGCAGCATCATTGATAAGGGTGAAAAATGAGCAGTCCATAAACATCAGCAATTCAAGGTGGAATACGACGTGTGACTTTACACAGTCACTGAAGGGCCTTACGTAGCTATGTTGACACTGACATGCCCACCCCCCACCCCCCGTCCAACATAGTATGGTCCAGGGAGAGAAAGCAAGCTGGAGAACTATGAATATTCAGAATACATTTCTGTACAAAAATCTCTTCTGTGTATGTGTGAGTACTACTCACACTTACTTGCAAGCAAAATGTCTCCAAGATGACATCAAACCATGAACAATGGTCCTGACTGCTCTAAAGAGAGGACAGAAGGGGACTTCCACTTTCTAAATAATACATTCACGTAATGTGTACCTTTTAGCAACAAGCAAATATCACATTCATAGTAACAAAAATAATAAAGGTTTTAAACATCATTTAAATTCTGGAGCTGAAGCATTTTAATATTTGTCAGATTATTTACATCCTGAGCTCTCGTTGCGTTGTGAGGATCAGATGAACAAATTCTGTCACCTCTCTGGGCTTTATTTCTGATCCATAAAATGAGGCTCAGAATTCTTGTCCTGTCTCCTGCTCAGGGTTATTGGGTAGCTAAATCAAATTCATGCGGTGAGTTCTTAGAGACATTTTGAAATCCAAGAAGCCATTATGTATATTGTTTAAGCTCCTTGTTAGCATTATATTTCATTTATTCCTAAGAATACACTCTAGAGAGGATTTGTGTTATGATTTTCACAGGGGAGGAAATTTGGGCAGAGAAGAATGAAATTTCTCCCTTGGATAGCAGAACTAGAATCAAATGCTCTGACTTTAAACCCCCGGTGCATCCAATGCAACTGCCCAGAGAGAAGGTAGATGAATAGAGTCTAAACTATGACTCCCTCCGAGGTGAAAGGGACTGGCTATAGTCAGGCACAGTAATAAGCACCCTTGGAACTATAAAATAAGATAAAACCGCAGCGAGAAAACACCTGTACGCTCCTTTTCCTGTAAAATGTGTTGCTCCATCATCACCAAGGCATAACTTTTTAATTATGTGCAAATAAATGCTTTTATGTCCCTAAAACCAAAACAGTTTAGGAACATCTCTTCAGAAGAAATATTCAGGATTCAAAAAAAGAAGAAGAGAAAAATGTAGGCTTTGAGGAAACAAACATGCATTTACCCGGAGGGAAAATAAAACTTAGAAAAAAGCAGGGACACTGATTCCACCAAACTGCAGGAAGGGGCATTTTCTCCACTGGGAAGCTGCTGAAGGTTTGCTCGTTAGGGCATTGCTGCCGCCCTTACACACAGACAGTGTACAGACAAGAGGGCGGGACAACACAGTCGACCCGTCCCCATGCCGCTAAGATCCTGGAGGTTATCACTCTTGCTAAGGCTTCAGATAAGAGGGCTCATTTCTAAATAAGATGGGTGGGCTCCAATTCCGTCAGCTTTAATCAAGCAAATTTTAATCAGTATTACAAAGTTCGGGGGGAGGGTATAGCTCAGCGGTAGGGCGCATGCCAAGCATGCATGAGGTCCTGGTTCAATCCCCAGTAGCTCCATTAAATAAACAAATAAATCTGATTACCTCCACCCCCCCAAAAAAAAACCCAAAAACAAATATTACAAAGTTCTATCAATTTCCCAGCACTAGAAGGTCTAAAAAACAAATTCAAGATAGTAAGTTTATTGATCATAAAAGACTGTCAAGAAGACTTCCCAGGTACATTTTCCTAGGTGTGAAAACAGCTGTTTAAAGATGCTCCAGCTCTATAACTGAAACAGTGAACAGCTACCAATTCCACTGCTTCTAGACATTATTTTAAAATAATAATTGCTATTCTCTCCTCCTTGGGGGTGTCATCCAGAGATGTCTTATGGCAAGAAAAGACTGTCTTCTTAAAGATTTCTTGGCTTGGATAATTCAATTCAACAAACATTTCCTGAACCCGACTATGTGCTGCACGCTGTGCAAAATAAAGACGACCAAGCCTCAAAGAGCTTCACCCAACACTCAGAACTAGGGCTGGAAATGCTCTGTCTAATCGGCGCTTCCTTGCAAGTTCCGGTCCTGAGAGAATCTCAGAACACAGCACTGCAGAGCCCCATGCAATTTTCATCTTTAAGGTGCTCTGGCAACAGGCTCCTGCGCCCAGTTCAGACACACTGCTGTTGGAAGACAGGCTGCTCAAAACGAGTCAACCCTGCCGTCAGGTTAAGTTTAGAAGTCCCTCCTCCCCTCTCATTTATAGCTACTTCTATTCTTCTGCTTTTATTTTATGACTTTTCCATGTGAAGCATTCTGTAATATATTTAGGGGCAAAATTTCATTCCATGCCTCCTCAAGAGGGCAATAATACTGGAAGCACCGTTTGCAGGTCATCGTGAGAGGTCAGCGAGAAGTCCCCTGGTGTTAATAGTTTGAGGAATATTGTTTTCTCCTTCAGACCACACCATTAAATTGTTTTCATTACCCACAAAGGGATTATCTGTGTCAGAGCAAATGAGATCTGATACAAATTCATGCTGGCTAATTTCAACCTAACAAAATCACTTATTCCTATCACTAAAAGAACAAGACAATGACAAAAATGTTGTTAAGTCTCTTTATGACATAGAGGCCCAAGAGAAGAATTGTATTAAATAGATGGGTCCCATCAGCACAAAGGATGCAGGTCCAGCGTGCTCTCTGGAACTTGTGAGGGACGATCCTGCAGCCAGTGGTTTATTCTCCTAGAGACTGGGTTTTGGGGAGCAGGCATTTTCCAAAGGTTTTAAAAGAAATTACATTTTATGTCCTCTAGGAATATCAGAGATTCAGTTTGGGGTCTCTCTATTTCCCTGACCTTCTTCCATTTCTAAACTGCCATTTTCTTGGTTCTTCCAGTCACCCAAATTTAAAACTGAAGCCAGAGTCATTTTTCTGCTGCTCCCCTCACACCCAATGTGTCTCCAGCTTCTGAGGCTCTATCATTGCAATGTTTTTAAATTCCATCTTCCTTTTCTTTTCTCCCTGCTGTCACAAGAACTCTTGCCTCTGAAGTGTTCATGTCTGGGATGAGGGCATTCAGAATACCTCCTTGGCTTCTTGAAAACTTGCACGTCGTCATGAATCGTCTGGGCCCTCTTTCTTCAACCTCCCAAACTAAGCACTTGGAGCCAGTTAGAGCCCATGTCTGCCCAGAAGGCACGTGAGGAGCTGCAAGCCTCAGTTCAGCCTGAATCCTGGAGTCTGCCTTACACCCCAAGCCCACTAATGAGGTCTCCATGGTAACCTGACACTCAGGGTCTGCGAAGGCTGGGCCTCCCCCCGCCCACTTCCGTCAGTCTCCGGGGACCTTCTGGGCCTCTGGATGACTGCTCCACCCGTCATGACCCCAGCCCGGCCCAGGGTGAGGACCAGGCTCCCTGATCCTGACTTCCAGCTGCTGATCCCAAGGGGGCTTCCTGCACCTGGCTGTGGCAGGAAGTGGCATCTGCTGTCTGCGGCTCTCCTGCCTGGATCCCAACCCTTTCGTGGTGGCCCCTGGGCACTGCTCTAGGGCCCGTGCTGTCACTGAAGTGCCACTTGACACAGCTCTGTCCGTGATACTCCCGCAGCACCGCCTCTAACAGCAGGCGCAGCCTTCCAGGAGCCAGAGCCTTCCTCCCCTGCGTTCCCCCCCCCCCCCCGCAACCCGGCCCCCACCTGCCAGTCACTCCAGCCTTTCAGCTGCTGCAGAGCTCAGACAGTGGCTGCCTGAGGGGAAGACTGCTTTCCACCTGAATGTGGCCGGCCCACACCTGCTCTGCTTCCTCCACCCTACAGGAGGGTCCTGTCATCACTCATGACCCCATCCTGGTCTGGAGGTGTTGAAGGAGCTCCATCCCAGTGTCCATCAGCTCCCAGGGGGCCCTTTATCCTCTCTGATCTCCAAGCATCCATTTCCCCAACAAGGGAATGCGCAGAGACCTAGGAAACTCCAGAGGAGCGTAGAGTTACTGGAGAACTGCATCCCCCATGGAGACCTGAGGGCAGCAAACTCTGCATCCAACCTTTCTTGCTCAGTATATGAAGGGTCGTCTCAGCTGATGCCTCTGGCTGGCGCACGTGGGACAGGCGTCAGTGTGCTCCAGTAAGTCTTTAAGGGACCTGAAGAGAACGAGGCTCTCCTGTGGAACCCCGGACCCTAGTCTGCTCTCTCTGCCACTGTCCAGGGCTGCCTCTGGCTGGTAAGCCCTGGCTCGGCTGTGTTCTCTGAATGGCCAGTGTCAACTTAAGCCAGTCTCTAAATGATCTAAGAAGGCTGCTCTCTCCTGAGGCTCCCCTTACATCCCAGATTCCCAGAGTCTAACCCCCGGGGCCTCGGACGGGCTGCAGAGCCAGGCATCAGGGAACTTCTCAGATTAGAGACCCCCATCCTTCTTTGCCAGATCCTGAGGGTCTCGGCTCCTCCACTCAACATTCCCTGAGACCCCAAGGCTGAGCCCAACCATCACTTTTCCATCTGAGGCAGACCTCGGCCTGACTCTCCCCCATCAGTGAGCACTGCTCTGTGACCTCATTCCTGAGCTTGAGGGAATCCAAGAAAGCCCTCAACTTAAGAACTTCCAGACTGTTCCTGCAGGGTCGGCAGGATGGCCAATGTCCCTCGCAAATGGCAGACCTCCAGAATCCAGAGTTGGCTCTAGCACTGTCCTGGGGACCACATTCAGAGAGACTCCTTGAGGGTCTGCACAACCCATTATTATACAGAGGCCAGCAGGGAAGACTCAGGAAGCCTAAAGATTCTCCTGGCTTATGCCAGTGCCACCCTCCCTGAACTGCAAGCTGCCTTAAAGCAGAGGAACAACATTTCCCCTTCAAGTCAGAACAAATGAGGTGAGTCCGGTTATTACCCCTAAATTAGCACTAACCTCTTGTAGGACCACCTGCATGTCCTTCTGAGGGTCCGTGTTACTGAAGAGATACAGTTTCAGCTTTTAGGCTGCACAGAGATTCAGTGGAACACCCAGAATGACTTAGATCCCCCAACCCGAGCCAGAGCGCTGAACTCCACTCTGAGACGGCATTCTAAAGTTTGCCATGTGTCTCTGGAGTAATAGCAAGACGTCTAAGTGGCCATGCAGATCCTTGGAACTTCACTACATGTCTTCCAGCATCTGGACCCTCAGGGGTAAACTCAACGCAGTTCCCCTGGAGCCCAGGGCCTTCCACAGAACATCAGCCCTAAGGAAGAGGAGCCTCAGAATCAAGGATCTTGGAACATGTCCTCGGGAGGAAAACACGGACCTCCCAAGGGAGGAACTGTTCAAGTCGCATGAAGACCCTGACCTTTCACACAAGGCCCATTTGTGGGGTTCTTCAGGTCACCCAGTAACAAGGGGGACTATTATGAATACAATACTTATCTCATAAGCCTTGTCCTGGACCCAGATAGGCAGCTCAGAACAGATACAGAGAAGGAACAGACCATTCCCTGACTCACTGGTGAGTCCAGTTCTGAAAGCCCAGTAACTTACAAGCTCTGAGCAGGAGCCCGGGACTGTCTCAGCCATGCAGCCCCAGTTTATGTCTGGTCAGTGCATGAGCTTCACCCTGGAAACAGGCATGTGCTCTGGCCAACATAAGGAAGCCTCTAAGAAAATACCTCTTGCAATCAAGGACACCAATCTTGAGACAACACACATGGCTGGCCCTCGTAAGACTGAAGGAGCAAATCCAACGAGACCTAAGTCATCCAAAGTGCCCTGCATCTCACACAGTAGGTTGGTCCTGGGCTAGTTAAGACTGAGGGGTCAAACTCAGCAGCCAAGGCCAGTTTTGTGGGCGTGAAGCCCGTGTGTAGTCACAAGTCACTCACAAGGGCCCTGCGCTTGGCTTAAAGCTCTGCCGTCACCACCTTAGAATCTAAGTGTATCCTTGAACTCATTTTCTGGTCAGTGAAGTTTGATGGGACAATGAGCATGAGTGTGGGCAGAGGAGATGGGCAGAAGCAAGGAAAGGGCTTTACATCTTAGTACCTTTAGTGGCAGGTTTTTTTCCTGGCTTTTTTCATAAGAGGCCCACAAATTCTGTAGCTGATCCTATCAGCAGCCCGGTGTAACCGCTTCCCAAGTACAGAATAAACTCCAGGTATTCTCTGGAGCTCCCTCGACCTCTAGTCCCAAGACTACCAGAGAAATCTCCTTTTATGCCTTAAGGTCACTCCTCACACAAGGCAATCCCTGTCCCAGCTTTACTCAGTACCCTCTTCAAACTTCCCCCAGCTCAAAAAAAGAAGACCACTGGTGAGAACCAAGATATAGGGGTCTGCTTTCCAGGAAGAAATCATGTTAAGATACCACAGGGTTAGTAAGAAGGATGCCGAGTGGCAGTAGGACCATCCCTGTGGTTATGACAAAGACAAGGACAGAGGTGCGGCTGCTGCCTCCCAGCGACCCATTCAGTAAATATGTTTGTTAGTTCATTTTATAAACATTTGTTGAGTACCTACTGTGTGCCAGGCATTGCAGAAATGAAGACAGACCCAGTCCTGTTCTTGACAAGCTCACAATCTAGTAAGAGATACAGGCATTTAGCAAATAAATTGTAATAAAATGGGCTAAATACTTTTATGCACATAAACAGTGTGCTAGAAAAGCACTGGATAATTAACGCTGCCTGAGAGAGTCAGAAAATATCACAGAGAAGGATCTCGAAAGGTGGACAGGAGTCTGCCCTGCTCAGAAAAGCCCAGAGGGGCACCAAGCAGCCCTGCTCGCCTGCAGAACAGGGAGAAGCTTGGCACAACAGATGCATGCCCTGTGTCTAGAAAAGAAGGGTGGGAACAGAGCTGTGAAAGGGGCTGGGTCATTCCAGCGAAGGAATTTGGGTTTAATCTAGGAGGAACGAGAAAAGATTAGAAAGAGTTAATTATGCTTTTTAGGAAGATGCCTCAGGTTGGTGGTATGGAGGAAGGCCTGGGGCAGGGAAAACCGGGAGGAAGGAATCCAGGCAGACACAAAGTTAAGCAATAGAACAGCAATGGTGAAACTGACACATTGTAAGTGACTATACTGCAATTACAAAGAAAAAAAGAAAAGGAATCGCAATGGTGGCTGCATCGGCACTGTCTTAAAGAGTGGAAGGGACAGAGCTAGCTCACCATGGTTCAAGGTATTAAGAAAATAGGATAATAAATGGAAGGAGACAGAGTAGCAGTTAGAAAAGGGAGGTTAAGGTCAGGGCTTCTATTTTTTTAACAGCCAAAAACAGAGGCCAGGAGAGCAAGAGTAAGGATGAGAGCAGACTCCTGGGGAGGCTGGAAACGAAGCTGGAGGCAACGAAGGGGCCTCTGCTGAGCTGCTGAAGGGAGGGAAACCAAGGGAACTCGTGCCAGGTAACTTCTATGTTCTTGGTTAGAAGGAAGTAAGGAAGGGGAGGGCCGCTGGGAGGGGAGAAAGGGCAAAGCTCAAAGGCCTTAAGGAAAGTGGGAAAAGTTTGATTAGGTGCAGTCTTGTTCCTGTCTGTCCCTGGGCCCTGAATCTTAGTTCCCACAGTGGCTTCCAGGTCTCTTCTGACCTTGGCCACCTGATTATTCCATCTGCTCCCTTGCAGCCCCTGCTGGGCCTCCCTGGCTATGCCTCCCTCCTCGAGGGAGCATCTGAGCTACCTAGCACCCACAGAGCCCTGGTCCACCCCAGCCGTCTAAGTGATCATTCCTTCTCCAGCCCACCTCGCAGCTCCCATCTTCTTGATGCATCAAGACCACAAGATCCCATGGAAAATGAGGCAGCTTAGCTATGGGCTGAACACTGGCCATGGACCTATTTAGTTTGGTCTGCACAGGCTTTTAACAAAGGTTGAACTGGCCAGTGAGCCACAGGTGCCACCCCCATTGCCTTATTCCCACCCCAGGCCCAGTCCACACATCAAGGTGCTCTGCTCTGTAGACATTTGACAACAGAGTCCATACGATCAAGGATTAAAGGGCTTCCAGTCTCTGATCTGGTCACTTCTGAAACCAGACGGTCGTCCCTACGCAAACCCCTCATCCCAGAAACCTGCCTGCCCTGCCCCTCTTCTCCTGGTCCCAGTTCTGGCCTGGTCTCCCTAGATGTGTGTCTGCCTGTCTGCACCTGTCTCTCCGGCCTTGTCCTCGCCTCTTACTTGTCATACTGAGATCCACTCAAATCCCCACTCCTCAAGGAGGCTTCCACACACCATCTGAACCCACAGCTTTTTTTTGCCTGGACCCTCTTACTTGGCTCTTGTGTCTAATTCTTTGTTCCTTCAGTTATCTCTCTCTCTTCTTCTTCTTCTTTTTTTTTTTTTTTTTTCGGTAAGCCTCTTATTTCTTCAGATATATCTACAAATGGGGTTCCCTGTAAGTTGTTCGCACGACAAGCCACATAGAGCAGACCTGCCTTTGCCGCTGTGTGATCCCTCTCACACGTGACCCAACCAGCCCTCGAACTTTGGCCATCTCCTGACAACCGTAACACATCACAGCAAGCACCAATCCAGGGCAGAGGCCTTGTCTCACGGTGAGCATACTGCCTAAACGCAAGCAGGTACTCAATAAATGTTCAGGGTGAGAAGTATAAAAAGTACAAAAAGCAGAACTCTCTCCTTGTTCAGAAAACACAAAGGATACAGCAGGCCCACTGCTGGGCAGTAAATGCGCTGACTTAATGGAAATAAGCAACCCTTGCTGTGTGTCACTGTCATGCAGACACCCAAGGACAGGTGTAGACAGACAGACCCACGAGAAACAGCAGGAATTAGAAATCCAGAGCTCTGGCCCCAAGACTCACAGTGATTTGCAAGATGAACTTGGATAAATCTCTCAACAGATATTGATTCTTCTGGGTAATGGGATTATTCCTTACCACACTCTGTAGAGCTCTGATATCAGTCTGGTGGAGCGGGAGAGCGAGGAAGTCCCTGGACTAGAAGGATAACTGTCAGAGCAGGGAGAAGGGCTGCTCTCATGGGGTCCCCCCCGCCCCGACACTGCCTGGTTCACCTGCCCTTCATCACAGCTTCCACGCTGACCCCTAGGTCTGTGACAGGCTGTGATTCCAGCAAACACCCCTTTACTCCCAATTCTCACCCAAAATGTTTGCTTTAGCTGCACAATGAATGCAGTCCCCAGTTGAAAAGTTAAAAGTACACACAATGTTAACACGGATTTGATAAAATCCTACCACGGATCAGCATATACCATGCTATTCCAGGTGGTAACTCGCCAGGTGGTGTGACAGGTACTGGTCACATTCTCCTCTGGCAGAAGGCAAGGCCCTCAGAGAGGGCGCTACTGAGTCCTGGAACTCTAAACCTCCCAGGAGGCTGGGTGCTGGCAGGAGGCTTGGATGCAGCTGAGCAATGAAACTTCTCTGCTAAGTGAAATAAACCAGACAGAGAAAGACAATCACTGTACGAATCACGTATATGTGGAATCTAAGAACAACAATAAAAAAAAAGGTTGGTTTCATAGAAACAATTGAATGTGGTTGGCAGGGGCAGGGGGAGGAGGAATGGGAGATGTAGGTCAAAGGGTACAAATTTTCATTTATAAGAAGTGTAAGTTCTGAGGATCTAGTGTCGAGAATGGTGACTGCAGTTAGTAATACAGCTTTATATACTTGAAAGTTGCTCAGAGTCCATCTTAAGCATTCTCACCACAGAAAAAGAAGAGTTAACTACGTGAGGTGATGAATGTGTTAACTATCTAGATCTCACTCCACGATGTATATCAAATTATCTTGCTGTACACTTCAAATAAATACAATTATATTTGATAATGATTCCTCCATAAAGTTGGAGGGAAAAAAAAAAAACCAAAGAGGTGGAATTTGAGAAATGTTTCTGTACCGTGCACACAGGAAATAGTCAATCATTGTTCCAGCTGAAGAGGAAGGTTTCAGGTTTCTAAAAAGATGAAAAACCAGAAAAAAAAAAAGTTCTGAAGGAGATGAGTGTGATAGGGACATAAAAGGACCTGAATGGATTGAGACGAACAGAACTGAAGGGGGAACGCGGGGGAAATGGAGGCAGGAAGCGGGCAGAGCAGTGACTACCCTGGAAACAAGGACGATGACTTGGAAAAACGACTTGTGAACGAGCTGCAAAGGCAGGCATCTGCAACAGTGAAGCAGGGGAGGGAAAAAAGAACCAGAGCCGGACTTGAGATAGCAAAGCACTGCACTGCGCAGAAGCAGAAGGGGAGGGGACAGACACCTAAAATAATTTGAAAAGGTGGCATGGAGCAGCATACAATGGTGGGGTGGTTTGGCTTTTTTTTTTAATTTGAAGAGCTATCTTCACTCTAGCGTCAGACACTGAGGTTTTCTCAATCGCCATGTGCTCCCTCAGTATGGAGGGGTCTGTCCCACTGTGTTGTTGGGGGCAGCCCCTAGGAAGTGATTGCACTTTTGCACGTGTTAATTTACAGCTTGCCTGGAAGCCAAGGCCTCTCTCCCGATGGCCAGTGCTGCCGCATCCCGGAGCCCACAGGGAAACTATCTGCAACCAAGGTGCTCCTCCGATTTGCTGTTTTCAAGACAGAAGTAGAAACGCCCCTGGACAAAGTGTACTGAGTCTTGGTGCCTGGATGGCTTGACTCTGGGAAGAATTAGTCATTCTGATATGACTGCACGGCAACAGGAGAACTTAGTGCCAGAAATATGATCATTTCACTCAGCATTTCTGAAGGCAAAGCTTTAACATTTTTTTAAAAAAACAGATATATGATTATGAAGGCATGCAAGGCAGCAAACGTTGAAAGCAGGCTTCTGTAATGCAGAAGCCACTACAAGGTCACAAAAGCTAAAAACAAATGTTTCAGAATTCCTGGGGACCCTGGTTAGTTTCTCTTGACTCCTGGTTTCTGTGTGTGTGTGTGTCTGTGTGTATTACAATTCTTTTCAGACAAAGGAAGGGTAAATTTCCCAATCCTAGTAAAAGTGGGAACAGTTCTTGACTAACTGGGCATCCTGGTAGGATGCATTAGCGAGGTGGGGCCAGTGTCTTATGAGGAACGTCTTACAGATCTACACACAAGATGTTGGTGCTCTATTACAGCACTCTTATCAAGCTAACACTTGATGGTCAGGGTCTCACTTACAATGTTTTATTCATAAATGTTGCAAAAGTGAAATGAATTATTAATGCCAAGATCATCTGTCAGAGACAGGACTCATGAACAGAATTTCACGGAGGCTGGGGTCGGGGTGGCAGGGGTTGAGGTTGGGTCACAGGGACCAGCAAAGCAAGCACAGAGCTTTTCAGGTCTGCGGTGACCACCTGTTCAGACTGGCCTGGGTCTCCAGGAACTGAATTGGGGCCATTTGTCTGTTGTCAGGGAGCCTCTGCGAAGCACACCCAGTCAGCTTCCTCCTGGCTACTTGTCCACATTACAGAACCTGCGACCAGGATGGCACCCACAGTACGCTAAGTACCACATCTCCACAGTACCGGCCATGTTACTGGGGAAACAGGGGCACGCTGCTGGAATACCAGGCAAGGCTCTTCAGAGTCAAACGAAGGCCTAGAAGAGTGGCTTACTCTCCCCAGTACCTAGTAGCTACTGCGTAAGTTATTCAGCATTTTCTACGTGTCAAGCACCATGCTAGGTACTGTCTGTGCACTGTCTCATTGCATCCTCAAAACCCTCCCCTGCCAGAGGTACTGATATTATCCCCATTTCACAGACAGGGAAACTAAGTCACAGAGAGGTCAGGTAAATTGCACAGGATCACACAACTTGGAAGCAGCAGCCAAGCCAAGACTTAAATCTGCTCCTGTCCCTATTCCAGAGCCCCGATGTTTGACATCTACTTTAATGAGCATAAAGTTTGAAGAATGTGGAGCTGTCATTCCCCGGGAGATGTTGTCGTAACTGTCACCATGCTGCAGGGTCTTTAAAACAAAATCAAGAGCAAGGTAAGCATCAAGAGAGAAGTGATTTTACAGAAATAAACTTAACTAGAAATAAAGGGGGATACCATAGGGAAGGCAGACCTCATTACGTAGGTCAACGCCGATCCCGCCCTATCACTTAGAAGAGGCTGCTAACTGGCCTGGAAGAAGCGGGTCCTGGAGCCAGTCTGCCTGGACGTGCATCTCAGCTCTGCTGATAATCTTGGGCAAGACATCGAATGTCTCTGGGCCTCAGTTTCCTCATCTGGTAAAAACAGCAGAACCTCCCTTATAGGATTGTCATGAAGATTAAATGAAATAAAACATGGCTCAGAACCATGTATAGCGTATAGTGAATATTTATTATTATTTTTACCAGTGGGGGGGGGGTCTATGGGCAAGATGCTTAAGTCCATCCAAGTCTCCTCATCTGTAAAACAGATCTGCAGAGAGTTGTTATGAGGGTTAAATGAAATAAAATCCTAAAAGCATGCCAGATGCTAATGTTCTCATAGCAGGCACTCAAGAAATTTTCATTTGTTCTCCTATTTCCAAGACAGCACAGTCACTCGCTCTTCTGAGACCTCCGTTTCCCAGATGATAGAACAGGACATCCACACATTCCCCTGCCATCGTTTGCCCCACAGGCATGTCACAGACGGAGCCTCCCAAGGTCTGGCGAGATGTGAGAAAGTCTGGGTTCTCCTTTCAGTTCCAGCTTTTCAAAAGCCAGTTAACGTCTCTAAACCTCGATTTCCTCACTTCTTCCTTCTAAAATAACCCCAACAAGTGTGTTCCAGGCAGCGTGCTACACATTAGATATGCAAATATAGGTAAATACGGTACAGACCCCAACTTCCAAGGATCCACACCCTAGTTCAAAATAAAGGCATGTAGACAAATGATGTGCCCTGAGCGAGTTATGGCCCAGACAGAGAGTGGCCCAAAGGAGGCAGAAAGCAGATTTATCTAGGTAGGGCAACATTCGGAGAAGACAGGCCCTGGAGTCGAGTCTTACAAGATGAAGGAGAGTTTCCCAGGCAGAACAAGAAGACAGGTATCCCAGATAGAGCAAAGGCTTAGAGATCCACAGTGAGGAAGCTGAGTACAGGGTGCATCAAGGGGAGTGGCCGGAAAATAGGATAATAGCATCTTCCCACTTACCCTGTAGAATTCCCATGAGACCAAATGAGAACAATGTATTAAAACACTGGAAAAGACATAGTGTGGCAGAAAGGTTCTGTGTGATTATGACTAGTACCCTAGCAAGGCTCTAAACGGCATCAAAGTTTCACTCATTTCCTAGCATAAGAACTCTGGGTACTGTTTCTTCTCTTACCACCACTTTGCCTCCCTTGCCTCTCCCCTGAGAGAGAGAGAGGAGGATTCAGCATTGATCGAAGTGGAGAGGTGGGAGGGAGAAAGAAGAAAAACACACAGCTCTTGGTTTCAATGACCACAAAACCTTTTCAAAGTCCCTTAACTATAACACTGCTCATATTTTTTAAAAAGCTCAGCCCTTATTGGCCAAAAAAGTTACCCTGACCCTAAGACCATGGCTTTTCAAATGTTCTTCACCATAGCCCATAGTGAAAAAAAATTATACCATAATCCAGTAGACACACACGTGCACATGCATGCTATGAAACAATATACTTACATCTACTACGTGCAACGCACTCTGGTATTTTCCCTTTTCTATTTTATGTCATTAAAAAAAAAGTATCAGTTACAATCTCCTAATTGATTTCATTACTTGCTAGTGGGTCACAACTTGGACCCTAAGAGACAGGAAGGTTTACGAAAGATTTCAAAAGTATGGTTCACAGATCCCTTGAATCTTTCTTTCCTTTTGCATTTCAAGACATTGCAAAAAAGAAGCAAGTCCAGACCATTTCCTGGGAAATAAAACATCGCTGTGTGCAGAGTTCACACAGCGTGTTGTTTGACAATAAATAAGAGGTTTCTATATGGAGTTTCTTGTGTGTTTGGTTGCTGTGGACGATTAAGCTGGCTGACAAATGAGATTTCAAAATACAGGAGTCTCTCTTAGGCAGGGCCTTGGTTCCCTGTGGAAAGTAGGATCATGTCTCCAGTATCTTTTTGATGAGAACGTTCAATAAGTAACTTCTTTCAAGTAAAGGGCCCATCACACACCATAACCCGGAAGCGAGCAGCATTCCGCCTCAGGGCTGCTGAAATGGGAACACAACGCCTAGATGCCCTTCCAGTCACACACAGATTTAAAATTCACACCGCTGTCATCACTACCACCACCTCCCTCGACAAGGAAAGAATCCACCCCCCATCCAGTTCTGTGTGCTTTCTGCATTCAATCAAAATCATTAAGCTGGAAAGAAACACGAAGGTCATCTGGTCTACCCCTCTCCTTCCAAAGAGGATGGTCAACTAAGCTTTTCTGGCTCTTAGCTGAGCTATTTCCCCTCGTATCTCGACTTGCATCTGTGTTCCTCAGGGCCTTCCCTGTGCTACTGCACAAGCTTTAGATGTTTCTACTGTCACACTTTTGACTACACTGTTTCTCCTACTTAGAACATCTTACCCCCTGCCAATACAAATCCCAGTCATCCTTCCACATCAAACCCCAAGCTCTCTCTAAGGAGCCTTCCCGAAATTCGTCATCCTTTCTTCCTTCTCTGAAATGAGATAAAGCTCACTGAACTCATGCAGCCCCTTGCCTCTTAGACGTTACTTAACAGTTACTATATATTTATTAATTTTCTAACACTTAGAAGAAGTTAATGTTAATAAGAAACTTCAATCTTAAATTACCCTTTCCTATAAAATACGTATCAGAGTAGATAGAAAGGGTTGGCATTTATCATGCAGCTAGTTACATCAGGTAATCATTAAAAAAATTAGTAGAAAGCTATTAATTTCCACATACTCAGAACCACTGACTACAGTGATGACAAATGCCAGTCCTGTTGATTTTTTTAATATGTTTACTATCATATGAGGACACCTGTATCAGACAACTGAATTCTTACATGTATCAGGTAGAGCAGCTGAGGGTCTTCCTTCCTACGGAATGCTGTGGACGATGTTCTCCTGGAAGGAGACTGCGGTTTGATACAAGTCAATCCACAAATTCCGTGTTGGCTTTGCTTACTTATTGTTATGATAGCATTATTGAATTGTATAACTTGGAAAGAATTTAAAGATTACCTATTTGACCTCGGAGGAGGAAATGTACCCAAGAAAAGGTGAGCTAATGTGCTTCAGATCTCCCCTGTAGAAAGTGACAGAGGTGGGGCTAAAATCCAAATCTGTTACCCAAAGAAACCGGGAGCTGGATGGCTGGCAACCTCATCCCACCTGGCTCTTCAGTTTCACTTCCCTGTCTCACCACTGAGCAGCTTCCCGAGGTGCTCAGCACCAGACTGTCTTCCTGCCATTAACCAATTCCCCTATGTTGTTTCGTGTTGATGCCATGACTTCTCTTATCCTGCCAGGCAATTTCACCGTTTATTCCGGTTTTGCCCTTATCCGACGCCGCATCTGCCCAAACCAAACAGTTCTCTTACTTTAAACCCTTCCATATGTTCCAGACAAAGTTAATATGAAACTGAATCTAGTGACCACGACGACTATCTCACAAAGAGTCCTATTCTCTCCACCTAGGATTATATAAGTTTTTTCTATCTCATTCTGTATATAGTATATAACATGCTGAAAAAAGACAGATTCTCTTTAATCAGACAGGTAGTGTCTCAAGACACACAACCAAGCAAATGATTACCCATGCCAGTTAAGCAGGGAAAGTAGCAGAGCTCACTGACACCACCAATAAATACCAAAAACATCAGCAGCTCTATCTCAAGAATGATTAACATGACACCTCCTTTTCTTATTCTTGTCTACGTTCTTGCCAAGACACTACGAGGAGAATGAGGTGGTCAAAGCAGAAGACAGGACCAAGAGGAGGCCAGTAAAAAGTCCAAACAAATCAAAACTAGCTACAGAGCGTAGTGATAAACCTCTGGACTCCAGTGGCCAACAGGTCAGTCTTGGTTCCGCCAGTAACCACTGAGTGACCCTGGGCATTCTGCTTAAACTCGCCGCTCAGTTTCTTCATCCTGTAAGGGGAGAGTGGCGCCTCCCTCACAGGGCTAGGACAATGCTTGACACATATTAAACCCTACAGAAGTTTTTGTTAACTGAAGTAAATCCTCATTCTGAAATTGTTCTTATGTTCATACTACGTGTGTCTGCTGACCTCCAAATCTTATGAGGACCTAGAGACTACACGACGGTTCCCATCCCAGGCCACGTGCACCCTGTACCCTCTATCATGAATTGTTTCGCAATAATTCACTTTACACTTTCTTCACATTGGGAATTAACAGGAATATACTCCTGGCCTCTCTCAGTGGCGGCTCCCATCGCTGCAGCCACCACACGTGGTGAGAAATGGCCTAACGCAAAAGACAAGGCCTGTGAACCCACAGAAGTTCTCGTTTGCCTACATGTCACAAATTCGACCTGTAACCCAGGACTAGAATTAGGGGACAACAGGCGACCTGCCATGGAGAAAACAAAACAGAGGGAAAACTCTTTGCCCCACATGTGTCTTCTTGGTACAGGGCTCACAGCAGAAAGCAAACTCCCCAGAGCTGTGCAAGCTCACTGTCCCAAAGACTCCCCTCCCTCCCTTTCTTCCTTTTTATCTGACCAGGCCCTTGGCTACACTAGTTTTGATCTTCTCAAGGCCACCAAAAAACTACCACTCTGCAAACCCAGCGAGACTTGTCTGACTCCCCATCCCAGGAGTATTCACATTGCTGACACTCCGTTCCTTCTCACAGCTTCTAGGCCCCCATATTCTCCTGGGTTTTCTGGCTGCTCCTTTCCTCGGGTGCCTCTGCCGGTCGCTCCGTGCCTCCCCAAGGAGTGCCCTGAGGCTCGTCCCTGGGTCCTCTTCTCTCTTCCATCCACACTCACCTCCATGGTGGGCTCATCCAGTCTTGCGGTTTCAAACACCCATCTTCCCCACCAATGATCCTCAAATATAGATCTCCAGCCTGGGCCTAAATCCTGAACTCCTGATTGAATAACTCACTGAGATGTCTCATAAAATCCTAAACTTTGCTAGTCTAAAACCTAACTCCTGACCTTGCTGCCAAACCTCCTCTTCTGTCTTGTCCATCTCTTCAAATGACACTCCCCACCTTCCCTTCCTCCTCCCACCTTCCTTTAAACCTTACCAGTCAGCAAGCCCTGTCAACTCTACCTTCTAATAAAACCCAGAATCCAACCACATCTCATCACCTCTAGCCTGCCCTCTGGTCCTTGTCATTATCCTCTCTCTTGAGTGCTGAAATGCCCTCGTAAGCAATTCTCAGCTTTTGCCCTTGACCCACTGCAGTATTTTCTCTAAACAGCAGCCAGAGAGATGCCATTAAAATGTAAGTCAGATCATGTCACTCCCTTGTTCATAACCTTCCCCTGGCTTCTCATGTCACTCAGAAAAGCCAAAGTCCTTATGATAACTGCACAGCCCAACGGAACCTGCGTCGCCCCATCCCCAGGCCAGCAGCTCTCTGATCTCATCTCCTCCTGCTCTCCTGTGCTCTCCCCACACCAGCCACACCGGCCTCCTTGCTGCTCGGCGCTCCTATGCTCACTGCACCCTCTGCCCGGAACACCCTTTCCCCTACATCCACGTGACTTGCTCCCTCACCACTTTCCCATCTCGGGTCAGAAGTCGTTTTCTGGGTGAAGCTGTCCCTCACAACAATTTTTTGCTGGTGGTAGTTGAGGGGGAGATAGTTAGGTTTATTTATTTTTATTTATTTTTTAATGGAGGTTGCTGGGGATTGAACCCAGGACCTTGTGCATGCTGAGTATGTGCTCTATCACTGAGCTACACCCTCCCCACAACACAATACTTTTTAAAATTGCAAACTACACCTGCTTAGCAATTCTTACCTCTCTTCTCTGCTTTATTTTTCTCCATAAGACTCCTCGACATTTTATTTTATAAATTCCGTGATAATATTTATAACATTATTTGCTTAGCCCCAGGAGAATATTTTGTCTTCCCCTGCTGGAGTATAAGCTCCAGGTAGGTGGGGACTGATGTCTGCTCGTGTTCATGGCTGCATTCCTACTACCTATAAGTACCATGTATACAGTAGGTGCTCAGTAAATATTTGCTGAATGAATGGGAATCATGGTTCCCTCAGTTCCTCTTACCCAAGACCGTCATCACCGTCTTCATTAGCTTCATGGGTGTCCTCCGGCGGCTGATGGACCCACTTGTGTGTGGAGACAAGACGTTGGTCTTCCTCTTCACATACATGTAGATCCGCAGGTACACCACCACCATGATGAAGAAGGCCATGAGGTTGGACACTGTCCAGAAAATGAGGTAACTCCTGCTATAGATGGGGGCCAGGGAAGAGCAGGCAGAGATGTCACAGAGGCAATTCCAGCCCAGCGTGGGGACAGCCCCCATAAAGATGGCGATGGCCCAGATGGATAAGATGAGCAGCGTCACCCTCTTCTTGGTCAGGTTGCTGTGGACCCGCATCCGCATGATGGACATGTGCCTCTCCACGGCAATGACAAACAAATTGGTCAGGGAGGCGGTTAAGCTAGTGTCCAGAAGCCCCTGGCGGAGAAACCAGCGGTTGACAGTCAGAGTTTTTGAAACCGGGCCGGTGTTAAACATCAGGTATACGTAGGCGATGCCAGCAAAGAAATCTGCAGCCGCGAGGTTAGCCAGCAGGTAGTAGAAGGGGAAATGGAACTTTCTGTTTTTGATCACTGCTGCAATGACCAGAGAGTTAGAAAAAAAGATAAACAGGCAGAAAAATGTTCCGACACACAAAACAATGACAAGCGTCGTTCCTGTCCACTCATCAGCTGTGTCAGTGTTGCTCCTATTATAAAAAAAGTCCATGCGCTTATCATAGTAACACTCATTCATTGTGGAGAAGAATTGAACATCCTAGAAAGAAATTTAAAGAAGAAATAAATATCACTCTTTGCAAAACTCAATCACTAAACCACCCATTGCCATTGCTAAGCCCCTTGTTCTGGTCAACTCCTGTCAAATCCCTCAGCTCTCAGGGTGAATGCCCCAAGCTCTAGGATCCTAGCCCCTGACCTTCTTTCTATCACAGCATTTATCTTGCATTGGTCATTGTTTCCCAGGTTAGGTGCAAGCTCAGGGAGGGAGGGTCTGTGTCTATTTTGTTCACCATAAATAACCCCAGGACCCAAAAGCCCTGGCTGCCTTAGAACAGGTATTTGCTGAATGGCTGGCTGGCTGGCTGGCTGGCTGAAGGATTGTGGAGGCAGAAATAAGTCCAACACGCTGAACCCTGCAATAATCTACTCTGCACTGGTAGTAAGTACAGCCTAGCATGTTAGCACTTTCTTCTGATGTTCCAGCTCATTTCTTGTTCATGGGTTCTGTTCATTAATCAAGAGCATGTTGGTGATGCCAGGCACGTTCTTGCCAAGACAACAGGTGTTGAGTGGCTACTCTTCACACAACCAGAAGGCTTCCCCAAGAGCTCGATTCTCCACCACTTCTGATACCACTCCTGATCGGCCTCTGACCGTCTCTCGGTTACAAGCCACAGCGACGACACCCCCTTGGTAAGCATGTGTGCAGGGCTGGAGACTCTGGTCTCAATCCTTCCTTACCTTTTGGTTCACTTCTTCCTTAGTCTCCTAATCCAAATGGGACCAACGTGAATTTGTGCACTGGGTTTTTCACCTCAGTCACTTCAAGTCAGTGTCCTTCTCTGGGCTCTCGTCAGCACAGCAGGTGATAGAAGACCAGGCCTCCATGAGCAAGAGTAGGACCTGGAGTTGGACAGACATCCAAGGGTGTGAGAATGCATCCGCCAAGTAAGAGCAAGTCCTCCAGATCCCAACCTGGGGAAGCAGGCAGACAGGCAAGACACTAATCGCAGGACAGGATCTCTCGGAGCCAGAAGTGAGGGAGTCTGGCCAAGGAAGGGCTGGGCAGGGGCTCTAATGACGGGCACCCGTCTGTGCTTGTTGGGAAGAGCAGGTGCTCCGCCTCACAGTGGTCTGGCCATGACCAGGAAGGGTCCCATCGATGGAGACTGGGGTCGAAGGCCAGAAAATCTAGCTTCTGGGGAGAATGACCAAGGGCTCTCTCTCAAGAAATGAGGCTACAATTTTTTTTTTTTTTTGCTGGAGAACTGGAAATCCAGTAGGCCCAGGCACTGAGTCCACTGGTGGGAATGAAGTGGCTCTGACAGCAAAAGCTTAATAGAAATCCCCAGCTTTTAAGGATCTTATAAATTCTGCACAGTACCACATCCAGAATCGGGATAAGCAGATCAAACACCCGTGTGATGTAGTACAAAAGAGAAATGTACTGTAGAGTCTTCTTTCTAATTTATATTTAACAGTATAATGAAATTTTTAAGTGAATTAGATGCATGCTTCTCTGCAATAGCAAATGGAAGGTAAAATATCATTTTATCTGCTTAAAATAAACTGAGAGTGGACTCAGGAGACAAATGGCTCTAGTGCTTTCAATTACAAGGAAGGAGGATTCAATTTTAATAACAAAATAAAAATATTCTCTTTGGAAGACATCCACAATATTGAACTGCCAGTATCAGATAACTCCATACAACAGACCAATATATCTACAATGTATCATGATAATTTTCCCAAATTAAAAATACAGACATGTGCTAACTTTAATAGCTTCATAATAGTTTCGTATATGAGTGTACCACACTTAACTAATCCCTAACTGTTGGATATTTAGGTTGTTTCCAATATTTCACTTTCATAAGCAAGGCTACATTCTTATGTATTAATCTTTACACACTTGGCCAATTATTTCCTTAGGATTAATCCCTAGATTTCAAGTTGATGAAGTAAAGAATATTAATTTATTTAAAGGTTTCTGAGACATATTGTCGAACTGCCCTTAAGACACATTGTATTTTGAATCCCACCAGCAGCATATGAGAATTTAATAGAAGACACTAATCTAGTGAAATTCAACTTTAATATCCAGGGAGAAAATGTAGCTTTCAACAGTGTTGAAAATGTATAGAAATTCAATACAATCCAAGAACCACATGAGAAATTTTAATGATTACGTGTCCTTTCACTAATGAAAAACATTTATGTATTTTATTTTTGTGTATGCTCTAGATAGCTAGAAGAAATACATTTCTCATTTTAAAATTATATCATCCTTGATTAGCTCACCAGCTTATCAAGACGAACATGTCAGAAAGATGCAGGAATTAACACACTACCAAAAAAACTTTCAATTTTCCTAATTTCTTTTTAAAGGGGTCTTAACAATTAGTTTTGGTTCATAAATGTGGTTGAATTTGTAATTATATGATACCCTAAAGCCTCACACTTTTACTTCAAAAATCTTCAAATCCAACTTCCCCCATCAAAACCAGAATGGCACACCCTTAGACATACTTTAGCAACACGTGTCCTGAGAATGAGAAGTAGTTTTGTCTCACAAAGTTAAGCAGGAAAACCATGATTCACCAGAATTCCCATCAAGCAGCTCCCTACCTCCCAGCCTCAAATTCTTACTGGAAGAATCAGACAATGAGAATTTTTTAAATTCATATAGGGAATTGGTGAAAAAGATTCCACGGGGTGAAATATTATGCAGCCATTGAAAACCGCATCTACAATGAAGTTGCAGTAATATAAGGAAAAGTACATACCAGTATTTTAATTATAATTATATATACATGTATCTATATATACACATATATTAACACACAGAAATATGTGTCTTGACTATTTTTAGAAGATATAGAAAAAAGATAAGAAGAAAACTCACAGTGTAAATAGTTAATTAAGAATGGTAGAATTGTGGGTCATTTTTTAAAAATTCCTTCCAGGTGTTTCCATGTTCCACATTTTCCATAGTAAATAAATAAATAGACTTTTAAATGGCACTTCACAAATTCTGTCTTAGGAACACATACTTAATCCACTTAATCCATCTTTCTTTGACGACTACAGCCCTGAAAAATCAAAATCAACGCTTAAAGGAAATGCCTCAAGGATTCGCTTAGGTCCACTGTTACCAGTCTCACCAGCACAGCACACTTTATACAGCTTCCCAGCAATAATGAAAATAAGATGGTTTCTACTTAAAACTTCAAGCAACCACAAAACCTCATAAGCTGACAGCTGACCAAATCAGGCCATCACTCGCCCCAACTCTCCTATAAAACATTTCCTAACACCATCACCTCAGCGCCCTCAAAAACGAACAACTGAAAGTTCTGTGAATCAGTAGTTTTGATTTTTTTTCTCCTCTGCCATAAGCAGCCGACCTTGCTGACATTTCAACTTATTAATTACAGACAACCATATTCTCTTAGCTGGAAATTACCAAAAACTTTAGTGAGCTTGTAACAAATGATCTGATCATCATTTCTTGACCTCTCTCAAACCTTCCAACATGATTCTATGATCCGAGCCTAAACATTCCCTCCACAGAGACCCTCTCTGGACAATCCAAAGAAACCCCCAGCTCTCGCCACCAGACAGCCCTGTTTCCTCTGCCAATTGTTACGTATTTTTTGTGTGTCTCTGCCTTTATCGTCCATCCCCCACTGCTAGAGCATTTCGCTCCAGCAGAGCAGGGACCTCGCCTCTTATGCTTGTGTTTACAGCATCAGCATGTGTGGGATAAACAAATGAATCTCCATCCTACACTCTCTCTTCCCCTACTAAAATGAAAAGGTTCAGTTAAATGCCTTTGCTGATCACAGGTCACCCACTAAATATGCACATTAGAGAACTCCATCACTGATTATGTGTTTTGGGGCTAGTTTCTTAGTATCTTGACTTCATCATTACTATTTGGGCGGGGGTAATTAGGGTTTGTTTTTTTTTAGTGGAGACATTGAGGAATGAACCCAGGATCTCACATGTGCTAAACACACACTCTATCACTGAGCTATACCTTACCCCCCCCCCCCCGTTGTTACTATTTTTAATTGCTAATATTGGAGTGATTACTGTGTGCTGGGTGCTGGACTAAGCATTTTACATGGGTCATCTCCTTTAATCCTCCCCACAACAATTAGTTACTATTAACAAATTCATTTTGCAGGTGAGGAAACTGAAGCACGCTTGTCTAAGATCACACAACTGGGAAGTGGAGGGCCCTGCCTTCCCCTCAGGCAGCTGTGCTTCCGGGCCTGCCCTGTTTATCTACCACACTGCATTTTCCTTCTACAGACAAACCAAACGTCAGACAGACAAAGAACTACAGTCATACTTAAAGTAACTATGGAATTACCAAAATAGAAAGATCCCATCAAATGACATTCAAAGACTGCCTTGCACTATTAAAAAATGTGGGCATTCTAAATAGACTTTCGGATTTTTATTTTGTTTTAAAAGCCCTGAGAAGTAGAGAAAAGGCATTTTTCTGAAAATACGTTTTGAAATTTTATGGTAAGTAGGCCACACAATACAATTTCAAGACTAGTTTAACGTTGCTAAACTTTAATTCTGCCAAATCCCAAGCTGTTTGTGTTTTTCTTTCCTTTTTTTTCTTTTTCTTTTTTTCCTTTTTCTTTTGTTCGTTTTTACACTAAAAGTTTAGAGGGTTTGAATAGTTCTGAACCAGAAACAAAAGATGTTAAACTTTGGAGCTACTACCACAACTTCAAACTTCAGTAATTTAAGGCTTCATAAAATGATGGTTTAGAAAGTCTATATGTGGAACCCAAATGAAAACTTCATGAGCAAAGCTTTCATTTAGATTCTCCCAAACAGGATTCTCTGAAAAGCTGTCCAAACAGCCCATAATGTGGAAACAATTATGAAAATTAAGACATCTGAAAACCACTCAAGCAGCTTATTCTGAGCTGTATCTTTTGAGACAAGCTGCTGCGGGCCTTTTAGCTGGCTTTCAATAACACTTCCTTCTTCCCCTTAGGACGAAATCGGGTGCATCCAGAGTAAGAGTAATTGGTGGTGTGCATGTTTCATTTTCTGTGGTCCACACACGTGGAACAGCCCTCTCCTCTCTGGAAACTCCAGCCAGAGGGAGTCGGAGATTAGTAGCTGGTATGCTCACAGCCAGAAGAGAGACCACTCCGGCACGAGCAATCACATTTGCTCACTGAATTCCTTTTAATAATTCATGTTAATGGCAAAATCAGGATAATATGGGAAATTTAAATCCACATATGATCCCTCAGGTTCATTTCAGCCATGAGTTTCAAAGCCTTCAGACTTTCTGTTCCTCTGCGGGAAGCCGCTTACTCCAGACACCCTCAGGGCTCATTTCTTCACCTCATTCAGCCCAAATGTCAATTCATCAGCGATTCCCTTCCCTGCCACTCTCTACAAGAGCACCTCTCCCCAGGCCACACCCGCACTGCACCTTTGCCCCTTCCCCTGCTTTGTTTTTCTTTGCAGCATTTCTCACTACCTGACACTACCCGCCTGGGGCTATGTGGCCTTAGGAAGTCAGGGACTTTGTGCTGTTACAGTGCAACCCCCATACCTAGAACAATGACCAGCACATAGTAGGTACACAGTAAATGCTTGTTAAATGTGGAATAAAATGAAGTACACTTGTGCACACATGCTTGCATGCACCCTACCTGTCCACCCAAACTGAGCATGATTACTTTCTTTTTTCTTCTGCATATTCTCTATTTTGGATCTTAAAACTCTTGCATTTCCCACTATAGACTTGGCTCCGAGCCCTGCTGGCTGAGGGGTGTGAGGAGTGGTGTGTGCCACCCTTGAACAGTGGCTTCACCAGAGAAGACAAGCCAGGGTGGTCTGAAGGGCGGTCCCAAGGAAGAGACCTCTCCTCTGTCTGTATGAACATCAGAAATGAAGACTCCTCTTTGAACATAACTTCAAAAGAGGGGGGAACCCAATGGCCAAAGCTAGAACAATTTGAGCAACAAAATAAAGTATTACTGGACTATAACCCAATGTATTAAAAATTCATTAGTCCATATTGATATAAATAAATGACTGAATAAAATAATAAATGAGAAAGAAGAGACAAACCTCCCATGCAGAAGAATTCCAAATAAATTATGCAGACATTCCACTGTAAAGGAGGGGAACATAGCTCCCACTCCTCAAGTGCACAGTGACTTCCTCCCAAAGAAGACAGTATGAAAGAGGGAGGGGTCACTTTTCAATGGAGAAACTTAACAAATAGGACTTTGGCCAGGTGATCAAGGTCAACATCAAGTCATAAATCATGTTGCTTGTCTGTAACCTTGATAAGATATGTTAAGAGTGGCACTTTACTCTGTAATCCTCCTTCCCCAAACCCATAACCCCAGTCTAATCTGAGAAAAACCTCAGACAAATCTCAATTGGAAGACATTCTCCCAAAACCATCAAGGTCATCAAAAACAAAGAAAATCTAAGAAACTGTCACAGCCAAGGGGAACCTAAGGAGACATAACATCTTTTAGATATAATGTGTATCCTGGATCCTGGAACAGAAAAGGGACATTACGTAAAAACTAAGAAAATCGGAATCAAGTTGGACTTTAGTTAATAATAATGGATATATCAGTCCATTAGTTGTAACAAATGTATCATATTAATGTGAGATGTTAAAAATAGCGGGGGGGGAAACTGTGTGCAGGAGTGGGGCATAACATAAGACCTCTATATATCTGCTCCATTTTTCTGTAAATATAAAACTGTTTCATAAATAAATATTAAAAACAGATTTTAAAAAGAGAAGGGAGAGAGGATGCTATCAACTCTACTGTACTGCAATAAATTCAAAGTAAATAAGGCCCACAGGTTCTATACACAGTTACTTTACTCTTCGCTACGCTAAAACACAGAGGAGTAGCCATCCGTTGGCAATTCAACTTAAACAGGTGTTATGTGACAGAGTATTGGGATCCTCAAAATTCTTGGGTGAAGCTAATATGTTGACTTTAGGGGTGCCTATTAAATATAGGGCTGTTACAAATCTGCTACCCCATGTTAACACACTAGACCATTTCTCTTAAGAAAGCTAAACTCAACTTCGCTGAACTTTCATTACTCTGTTTCTTAAGAATGAATGGTAAACCCAGGCACGTAGAGCTGCTCTGATTGAGAGCCTCTGCTCTTCACAGAGCAACCCAGTCCCACAATACACAGAATGCCTGTGCTGGAGAGTCAAGTTCCCAAGACAGCAGCCACACAGGAGGGGCGGGCACACCCCGGTGCGCTTGGGAAGTGAGCAACTTCCGTGCCTCAAGTCATCTTCAGCTCCGAGCGGTGACACGCAGGGGAGAACTCCAGCCAGAACGCAGCAGAATAAACAGGGTACTGTGCCCATGCACGTTTCTGAGCCCTGGAGGCAGGGAGGGCTGCCTGTTGCATGTCAGCTGGTTCAACCGCTGCTTTCTCCCTCCATTGAGTGGGTGGATTTACAAGAGGCCACGGTATACACACAGCTTCTACTCTAGGACTTGTTTAATAAACAACTATGGTCAAGTGTATTGTACCCCAGAGGTCACTGATGACTGAAGACTGCCTTAAACCTCTACATTAAACAGGAAAGCAAACTTGAAAACATACAGAACTAAACTAAATAAAAGAGGTGAGACAGGAGAGAAGCAAGATGGCAGAGTAGAAGGACGCTCGTAGCTCACCGTCTCCCACAAATACACCAAAACTCACATCTACGGACCCACTCAGCCAACCAGAGCACCTGCCGAACTCCAACAGAACATCGCCCTCTTCAAAACACAAAGATGCCAAACATCTGGTAGGCGAAAAGGAAAAAAGAAAGAAGAAAAAGCAAAACAGTGCGGGACTGGTCCCATGAGGAGGGAGCAGCAAAGGAGGACTGGGGCTCATTTGCTGGGTCTCCCCTCTCCAACGGAGGGGCCAGCAGGATGGAGGGAGAGCCTCCAAGGCTCAGATCTGACCCCAGCACCCCTTGACCGACAGAACTGAGTAAAACGGGCACAAAGGGTCCCCACGACACCCAACCCGAGAGGCGAGCCGGCAGCTGGGGCCGGGCCAGGCCGCCCAAGCCAGGCGGAGGACGGGGGCAGCTGCACTGAGGCGGCCCCGGGGGACTGCAGGGGGCTGCCCGCGCAGTGGCTGGGAGGGGATACGGAGCAGAGCAACCTCGGTCTCACATAAATTGTGAAAAAGCAAAGCAACACGGCTGGTGTGCCCTGGGGGGAGGCGCACCGTAGCCTTTGTCTCCTCAGACCCGCGCCGCCATTACTGGAGCTTCTCTGGAGGAGAGAGGAGGGGCGCAGCCACAGCCGCCACCTCCTCCTGTGGGCAGCGCCCGGGCGGGGGCGGGGCCAAGCCCTGAATCCGCACCCGGGGGCTCCGCAACCTCCTGGGCAGGACTGAGACTTGTTTACAGCCCGAGGCAGATTAGCTCTTTCTGCCCTGGCACCTCAGAGAACTCGCGCCACCAAGACAAACAAGGAGCTGAGATCTGACAAGGAGCAGGGGCGGAGTGGTTCCACACTATTCCCCGATCCGCCTTCGGAGCGCCAACCCAAGGTGGAGCAGGCAGCTGCACAGAGCAGCCGAGCGACAGGTGCCAGGAGAGGGCAGGCGGCAACCCGCCTTCCTGGCAGGAACGCAGCACCTGACCACGGTGCTGGGAGGGGGCGTGATCCGCCCACCTGCCTTGCCCAAGCGCAGCATCTGACTGCGGCATTGGGAGGCGGAGTGACCCACCTGCCCACTGAGTAAGAGCTCAGCACCTGACCCATTGTTGGGTGGGGGCATGATCTGCTAGCCGACAGCCACTGGGAGCAACACAGATGAGGGCGCCAACAAAGGGCCTCTGGAAACAGCAAGCTGAGTTCGCAAAATGGGGTGAAGACACAAAGACCTCTCGATAAAATCATTAAGAGCACACCATCTCCAGGAGAACTAGATAACTGATACTCCTTAAGCCACAGTGCCAGAGAGACATGAGCAATATGAAGAAGCAGCGGAACCACTCGCAATTAAAAGATCAAGAGAAATCCCCTGAAAGCATGGTCAAGGAAATAGATAATAGATCAAGGCCTACTAGATCAAGATTTCACAAAAGGATTGATCAAAGTACTGAAGGTACTAAAAGAAATAGTGTTTAGAGATATAAACTATGTCAAAAATGAAACAGAAGCTATAAAGAAGAACCAAGTAGAATTAGTAAACTCATTTGCTGAGATGAGAGCTGAACTAAAGGCTGTACAAAGCAGGCTAGATAATGCAGAGGAACGAATAAGTGACCTAGAAGACAGGACAACAGAAAGCACCCAATCAGAACAGCTGAGAGAAAAAGAAATAAAAAACAATGAAAACAATATAAGGGACCTATGGGATAATATACAGTGTGCCAAACTACACATAATAGGGGCTCCAGAAGGGGAAGAAAGAACAAAGGGGATTGAAAAGGTATTTGAAGAAATCATGACTGAAAACTTCCCAAACCTAAAGGAATCAGATATCCAAGTACAGGAGGCTCAGAGGGTCCCAAACAGGAAGAACCCAGACAGACCCACATCAGACATATCATAATCAATATGGCCAGAGTCAAGGATAAAGAAATGATCCTAAAGGCAGCAAGAGGAAAACAAAGAATGAGTTACAAGGGAACCCCCATAAGGCTCTCAGCTGATTTCTCTACACAAACACTACAGGCCAGAAGGGAGTGGCAAGATATATTCAAAGTCCTGAATGAAAAAAGATGCAGCCTAGGATACTCTATCCAGCAAGGCTATCCTTTAGAATAGAAGGAGAGATAAAGATCTTCACAGACAAGCAAAAACTCAAAGAGTTTAACAACACTAACCCCATTCTGAAAGAAATATTGACAGGCCCACTCTAAATAGAAAAGAAGCAGGATGCTACAAAAATGAGAAACTCATAACTGGAAAGAGATAACTGCCATGAGTTACAAAAAGAATAAACACAAAATTGTAAAAGAAGACATCTAAATCATTAAGAGTGGGAGAGGGAAGCAAGGAAAACCACTGTGGAAAACAGTATGGAGATTCCTCAAAAGACTAGGAATAGACTTACCACATGACCCAGGAATCCCGCTCCTGGCCATATATCCAGAAGGAGCTTTACTTCAAAAATGACACCTGCACCCCAATGTTCATAGCAGGACTATTTACAATAGCCAAGACATGGAAGCAGCCTAAACGTCCATCAACACATGACTGAAAAAAGATGTGGTATATTTATATGATGGAATACTATTCAGCCATAAAAACCTACAACGTAACACCATTTGCAGCAACATGGATGTTCCTGGAGAATGTCATTGTAAGTGAAGTAAGCCAGAAAGAGAAAGAAAAATACCACATGAGATAGCTCATATGAGGAATCTAAAAAAAAAAAAACATAGCATAAATACAAAACAGAAACAGACTCATAGATATAGAATACAAACTTGTGGTTGCCAAGGGGGCGGGGGGTGGGAAGGGACAGACTGGGATTTTAAAATGCAGAATAGATAAACAAGATTATACTGTACAGCACAGGGAAATATATACAAGATATTGTGGCAGCTCACAGCGAAAAAAAAATGTGACAATGAATATATATATATGTTCATGTGTAACTGAAAAATTGTGCCCTACACTAGAACTTGACACAACATTGTAAAACAACTATCACTCAATAAAAAAATGTAAAAAAATAAATAAGTAAAAGAGGTGAGACACAGACTTCGCAGAATCAGCAAATTCCCTCAGTTATCCAAATGTAGTGTAAAGCTTTGACTGTGCTCGCTTTACCAGTTTTATACAATTTTAATTTTATCTAATTCCCTAGGCTAGAAAGACGACAGACATTTTGCCCTTTGGCCTTCTTAAAATTAAAGATGCTAATCAAAACGCTTAAAATGAGTAATATTTATTCACAATATAACTCCATATGTTCTGTCATATAGCAAATAAGTCCCAGATCATCATGTAATCACACATCAGTAGCTTTACTGGTTTGTTTGTTTGTTTTTGTGGGATTTTTAAAGTTTTTTGGGGGGAGGGTTAATTAGGTTTATTCATGTTTTAAATTTTTATTATTTTTTTTAAACGGAGCTACTGGGGATTGAACCCAGGACCTCATGCATGCTAAGCACAGACTCTACCACTGAGTTACACCCTCACCCCCAGTCAGTTGCTTTACTGTATGGAGGAGGAGAAAATGTCAAAATTTAAAGTGTGGATATTCATCCTTAAGAGAGATGTTCTTGTACAAAGAACTGAACCCTTCTGTGAAAATATATTTTGAGAAATTGTAAAGCTCTTGCTTACAGCAAATGACTTCCCATGAGAAGAAAATTAGATTTCTTTACATTATAAAATTCGCCACAGAGAACATTTTGGTCCAAACTGTTTGTCCTAACTTGACCGTGTACCGCATTCATTCCCTGGCTCACTCCATTTTGTGGTCCAGTCTCCCTCCTCCAGCCCGGAGAAGGATATTTAACCGTCTCTTGCTCCATTTGGTTTGTTGCAAATAATCTGCGGTGGTTCCCAGCGACAGGTCAACAGTGATCTGCAGTGACCCCCCCCCCACGCTTCTGGAAAGCACACCAGCCCCAGTTAGTGCCGAACTGAGTCCTGAAACTCTGTACAGAAAGGAAAATCATATTTTCCAAGGATGTGGCTGTAGTGGGAAACAGTTGTTTTAACACAGGCTTCCGAGGTTCTGAAGGAGAGCACTACTGTTGCGTCATTAAAGCAGGAGGCTGTCAGCCATCCCCCTCCCGTCCCCTCTCCCCTCAACCCCATGCCTGTCTAGTAGTAAAACAGCACATCTGTGTGAAGGGAGCCAGGTCACAGAAACGCACTTAAAAGGCATCTCAGTGCTGTGCCTGATCTCATCCACTGGTCCCTCCGGCTCCCTCTCCAGCCTCCTCCACGTGCAGGACTGTATCAACAGCTTCCTTGCCTCCAGCTCCTGCCAATGAGATGTGCAGCAAGAGATGGGGAGGAGGTGGGGGGCGAGGCTGAGACATTGATGCCCCCTGTGCCCTCCCTGCCTTACAGGCAGCCTCCCCTTCTCCCTCCCCCTGGCTCTCAGGTTGAGGGGTGTTAGCAGCTCCTTGCTGTTTCTAGCTCTGGGGTACTGTAGGATCTCTTGGTTTCCATAAACTCTTCCCTCCCCCAGTTACCATGTTACCATCCCCCTCTTCCAAATACCAGATTAACTGTAAATTGTTTCCTGTGGAACTCCGAGTAATACAGATATCATTTTAAAGTACATTGTAATACAAGAGTGTTATTGGTAAGATTTTTTTAATATGTTACGGATTTTCTTAAATCTTTTAGTAAGATCTTGTATGCATAATATTTTCTGATCATAAACGTAACAACTCTCAGAGAAGAAAAGAGGATTAAACTGTTTTCCCAAAGGCATGGGCCAGTATCACAATTCTTTGGATGCCCCCTCTGTCCCCTTACATGTACCAGAATCCTAGTAAATTTCTCTACACACAGTAAGGGATTCAATAAATGAGTGACTGGTCTATAGTGGGGAGGGTGACATAAAATAAAGATGGCTACACTGGATTCCAACAGATCCCTGCATGCTGAAGTCTACCTCATAGATGTCCTCCAGGGTAATCCAGGATCAGTTCCAACCCAATCTGTGTTCCTGGTCTTGAATACCATGGAAATAAATGACATGGGTTTAAGTGTTAATTTGGGCCTAAGGATTAGCCAGGTTTGAAACCAGACAGTGCAGAGAAAGAAGCAGCAGACTTTCCTTAAGGTGCTACGAGGAGGGTGGGGCTGGGGGTGGGAGGAGGACAGCCTGATGGGGGCACTGCAGCCTGATGGGGGGGGCACTGCAGCCTGATGGGGGGGCACTGCAGCCTGATGGGGGCACTGAGCCTGATGGGGATCACTGAGCCTGATGGGGGGACACTGCAGCCTGATGGGGGGCACTGCAGCCTGATGGGGGTACTGAGCCTGATGGGGATCACTGAGCCTGATGGAGGGGCACTGCAGCCTGATGGGGGGCACTGCAGCCTGATGGGGGGGCACTGCAGCCTGATGGGGGTCACTGCAGCCTGATGGGGTGTACTGAGCCTGATGGGGGGCACTGCAGCCTGATGGGGGGCACTGCAGCCTGATGGGGTGTACTGAGCCTGATGGGGGGCACTGCAGCCTGATTGGGGCACTGAGCCTGATGGGGGGCACTGCAGCCTGATGGGGGCACTGAGCCTGATGGGGGGCACTGCAGCCTGATGGGGGCACTGCAGCCTGATGGGGGGGCACTGCATCCTGATGGGGGGCACTGCAGCCTGATGGGGGCACTGAGCCTGATGGGGGGCACTGCAGCCTGATGGGGGGGCACTGCAGCCTGATGGGGGGGCACTGCAGCCTGATGTGAGGCAACACAGACATCACTACAAGGGCTGCCTTTCGCTGGCATCACTGACGCACCCTCCACAGTGGCATTTCCAGTGGCAGGGCCAGCCGTGGGGGATGCTAGATAAGTGCTCCTGTCCCAGAAGCTCTGGAGCCTGCAGCCTTGGTGGAGATGCTATAACGGCAGGTGATCTTTAGACCCTGGAGACACAAGCCAGACATAGTCCTTGAGGAGAGAAAGCAGCATGGGGGCTCAACGCACTGGGGGAGGGGGTGGGTGCTCAGGAGCAAGCTCATCTCTGTGCCATCAACAGTCTCATATTCTAGCATTCCTCATCTCTGCTCTTCCGCTCGCTCCTTCCAACGCAATGCTTGGGGGGATCAGAGGCAATCCTTGACTCTGGAACCTGTACACATCGACACAACTGGAGCTTAAGGCCATGTACACACTCATTCTCCTCAATGACTTGATTCACCGAACTCAGACTCTTTCAGCCAAGAGGGAGGTCCCCTGACACTGCACCGTGGACGCGTGCTCTGCCTCAGGCCAGCCCCCACCACCAGGCGGTGAGGTTCTTGAGGGCCCCAACAGTCTCCTACTCATGTTTGCACACCTGATGCCCGACAGGGGATGTGGGAGAGGGGCATGTGGTCCATGCACAACAAGTGTGCGGTTCGTGTGTTGGGTAGTTTCAGTTGGCTGGTTGGGAGGAGAGGAGACAGAAACCTGACCACATGGTATGGAGTAATGCTTGGGTGATATGGAATTAGAAAGACAGTAGAGGCTATTCTGTCAAGAAATTTGGCTGAGAAATACTTAGTACCTCCCCCTATGGCACTCAGCATACTTTATCAAACATTTATTTGTCTTAACCTCACTTCCAAGCTTCTTGGGGTCAGAACTGGTGTCCTTCTGTCTCCCTGTTCTCTGAAGCACACAGAACCTTGCCTGTAATCAGAACATAATAAAGACTTGTTCTGTTTTATCGAATAATTCCCAAATCCTGTGTTTCCAATCCTCCTTCTCTTTGGTTTCACTGTGGACGTTGACAAAGGCTTTTCTCTTCTTGAAGCTCCCCTCCCAAGCCTCTGCGACTCTCCTCTATCCTCAATGTTTCTGTCTCCTGTTCCTCCATCAGCCTGGAAATGTACAGACTTTCAGACTTGGTTCTCAGCCTTCTCTTCTCTCCCCTTTAAACTTGCTTCCACTGCAACTATGGTTGCTTAAGTTATCTCCTCTGCACGGACGACTCCTGAATGACTAGCTGGAGTCCTGACACCTCTCACGTCCATTCTCTCTCATGCCGAGCTCCCAAACTGCCTTCCGTATAAACAACAAGAAAGTCTCCATGAGGGTAGCATGCATGCAGGTTGGGACACGGAACCTCAGTTCAGCTGTTGGAGGAAGGAATACAGGTTGAGGTTTAACTACTAGGTTTTAACATAGGGGATAAAATGATGGTGGCCTCGGGCCTCACCAGGTGTTTGTGGTACAGCATTTGCAAGTTGGCAGAGAGGTTTGGGACTGGAGGGGCTTCATCTGGCTCACCCTAGCGGGAGCCTTCTGTTCTCCCTCTCCTGGGCTTTGCTTGGGCGCGGGGTAGACTATTGGAACCCCTCTTCCTGCTGCCCCACTGATCCTGACCACTGCAGGGTCCCAGGCCTTCAGATCTGGTCCTGCCCCAGCAGTCTGAATCCAGCCTTGCAGATTCTGACTCCCAAACTCAGGATCTGATGTCTGGATTTCCTCCTGAGAATGGTTCTTGGCCTCTTCTTGCATGAACTTCCCCGTTATTAATTTTACTGCCCAACCGGCCTCTGACCCTCAGGCTGCATAAAAGGACCAGCAGGACCACAGACTCCATTTCCAAGAGGCCCTGTTCTGGGTGACAGGACACTGAAGAGCTCTCTTAACTCACGTGCCCGTGATTGTCTATGGCCCTGCGACTTTGCTCATAATTATTTCTGCGATCATTATTTAGCTTTGCAGTCCATGGCATGGACTGCTAAATCATGTTTTCCTCTTCTTATACAGTAACAAGCTCCATCTCCCAGGCTTCTTACACCTCGGGTGGTCATGTGACTAACTTCCTGCCAGTGGGCTGTGCACATAAACGAAGAGTGCTACTTCCAAGTTGGCCCCAGAACACGGTGTGCACCTCTGTGCCCTTTCTCCATCCTGCAGGCTGGCCTGTGACCCAGCCCTGAACACTCAGACCAGGGCAAAGCCCCAGAAGCACAACCCAAAGTAGTCCACGGACCAGTTTCCATTAATGAGGGGATAAGCACAGAAGTTGTGAACAAATGCCTAGAAAGGTTTGCAACAATTTGACACCACTGTGAGATACAAGGGCATGATCAGTGGAGTATAAACCAAAAGTACTGGCCTTTGTCTTACTGGGAATAAAGAAAGCCAGTCTTTAAGCAAAGAGAGTTCGTGAAGCACTGCCCTAGAGGATGGTGGCGGAACAAGATGGAAGGACTCTTTCTAATCTAAACCACTCACCTCAGGGCTGTTAACAAGGCAGAAAAATAAACTGTTTTCTTCAGGTCACTGTATTCAGGGGCCTCTCTGCCTTAGAAGCCTGCTGCTCTCGGTGAAGGTGTTGGAAGGAAACGTAATGTGAGCGTGCACTGGCTGTTCTTGCTTTGAGTAAGGCATTCCAAGAAGGAGAGGAGCTCAGGCAAGAATCATTTGCAGGTTGGTCAGCAGAGGTGGGAAAGAATGGGCAGCATCCAGAAGCTGGAGGCCTTGGAGGATGAAGAAAGTTAACTGCTTCAGTAACCCCAAGGAGTGAAAATGGTACCACTGCTCACAGCTTTTCCCAAACATGGCATTGGAACAGAGAAGTCAGGCCTACAGTAAGGATCAGAGCAGGCGTGCATCCTCCTGTCCAGGTCCAGGTTTTTGGGGACCTCAGGGTAGAGACCATTAAGGAGGAGAAGACAGAGGTGGGCCAAGCACAGCAGCTGGGACATAAGGAGTGCTTAAGAACTTGGTCCAGCACTGAGTCTGGATGTGGTAACTGGGCTGTGGAACTGACTAGAAGCAAACAGACCAGAAGCCTATAAACTTTTTAAGGAATTATAATGCCATGGGGGTCACAGCTTGGCCTGGAGCACACGCTTAACAACACCCATTTCAGATATGGCCACAGAGGACGTTGGACAAGCAAGAACTTCCCAGAAGACAGAATCAAAGTCAGGGCCACCAGAAGCCTCTCCCGGAGAGCAGAGGCAGAGACCAAGGCAGGGAGGTCTTAAGGCTTCCTGCCCAGTGGGGCATCATCATTTTTATACACCTGTGGCCACTTCATGTCTCCAATGAAACAATGAGAGCTTTGTTCTGCTGTAGTTTTCTTGTTTCTGCTCCTCCATTGCATAATGGATATTTGTTGGTCAGAATAAAGAAGGAAAGGAACATTTTAGCATGGATATTTAAAACAGGGTTCAGTGTGGTATCACTTCACACCAGTCAGAATGGCCATTATTCAAAAATCCACAAATTACAAATGCTGGAGAGGCTGTGGAGAGGGAACCCTCTTACACTGCTGGTGGGAATGCAGTTTGGTGCAGCCACTATGGAAAACAGTATGGAGATTCCTCAAGAGACTAGGAATAGACTTACCATATGACCCAGGAATCCCGCTCCTGGGCATATATCCAGAAGGAACCCTACTTCAAAAAGACACCTGCACCCCAATGTTCATAGCAGGACTATTTACAATAGCCAATACAAGGAAACAACTTAAATGTCCATCAACAGATGACTGGATAAAGAAGATGTGGTATATTTATACAATGAAATACTATTCAGCCATAAAAATGACAACATAATGCCATTTGCAGCAACATGGATGCTCCTGGAGAATGTCATTCTAAGTGAAGTAAGCCAGAAGGAGAAAGAAAAATACCATATCATATTACTCATATGTGAAATCTAAAAAAAAAAAAAGAAGACAAATGAACTTAAATATAAAACAGAAACAGACTCACAGACATAGAATACAGACTTGTGGTTACCAGTGGGGACAGGGGAAGGAAGAGATATATATATAAAATAGATAACAAGCTTATACTGTATAGCACAGGGAAATATATTCAATATCCTGTAGTAGCTCATGGTAAAAAAAAAGAATATGAAAATGAATATATGTATATTCATATATGACTGAAGAACTGTGCTGTACACCAGAAACTGACATAACATTGTAAACTGACTATAACTCAATAAAAAAATAGATAAAGAAATAAAATGCATATGTTGAAATGATATAAATAAATTAAATAAACAAACAAACAAACAAACAGGGCTCAGAGAAGGGAAGGCCAGATCTGTGGAGCTCTGATCACCTAAATTCTTTCAAGGAAAGCATGGCGGGCTGTGACACACAGGAGGGCCAGGTAATGGGAGGAAGGAGCAGAAGCTTTGGAGGCAGCTGGACCTGGGTCAGACGCAGGCTCATTCCTTCCAGCAGTGGTTCTATCCTGGTACACTGCCCACCTGGCCAGAGCCTTCCCCTTCCTCTCTAAAAAGGGCCCAATAACTACAAAAACAATATAGGACTATGGAAAGGATAATTCAAGCAATGTTCATAAAATGCCTAGCAAGATGCTGAGCACATAGGGTGTATTCAATAAATGGTGGACAGTACTTCCCAAGAAAGTTAGTTAAAGTCAAAATTTCCCCCAAATTCAATGGAATATACAACTGGCATTCTGGAAGTTTAGCTGTTCATGCTCTAATACAAGGACCAATGACAAGGACATGCTACACCTACACTAAAATAACTACAATCCAGGAAAGGCTTTTCCCTGTCTGAGAGCATGGGCCCACTGCCACAGTGATGAAGTTTAAGACACTGCCACTTCCTTCTCCTCCTGCTTGAAACAAAGCAGGACGGCTGGAGTGCAGAAGGGGACAAGGAGGCAGAGGAGAGGCAACGTGGGGTGGGAGAAGGACACAGGTTCCGGGTTCGGGGTTCACGTTCTAGCAGATAAGCACATGAGCAGAGTGATTAAAGCACATGGCCTCCACGATGAACATCACTCTCAACAGTGAAAAACTGAAAGCTTTTCCTTTAAAATCAGGAACAAGGCAAGGATGCCCACTCTGGCCACTTCTATTCAACACAGTATCTGAAGTCCTAGCCAGAGTAATTAGACAAGACAAGGATACAAAATGTATCTGCATCAGAAAGGAAGGAGTAAAATTATATGTTTATAAATGACATGATCTTCTACGTAGAAGGCCCTAAGGACACACACACACACAAAAACCTGTTAGAACTCGTCAATTCATTCAGAAAGTTGCAAGATACAAAATCAACATACAAAAATCAGTTGTGTTTCTATACACTAACAACGAACAATCTGAAGAGGAAATTAAGAAAACAAGCCCATTTACAATAGCATTATGAAGAAAAACTACTTACAAATAAACATAAGCAAGGAGGCAAGATGTGTATACACTGAAAACTACAAAACATTGATGGAAGAAATGAAAGAGGACATAAACGAATGGAAAGACATACTCTGTTCATGGATTAGAATCGAAGATGGTTAAGATGTCTATACAACTCAAGGTAACTTACTAATTCAGAGCAGTTCATATCAAAATCTCAGAGGCATTTTTTTTGCAGAAATAGGGAAAAAAAAATACTAAAATTCATATGAACACAGAATATTCCAAATAGCCAAAACAATCTTGAGAAAATACAAATTTAGAAGTCTCATACTTTTGGGCTTCAAAATATACTACAAAGTTACAGTAATCAAAAAGTATGCTACTGGCATAAAGACAGACATATAGACCAATGGAACAGAAAAGAGAGCTTAGGAATAACATGACCCAAACATGTATGGTCAACTGGTCCTCAGCAAGGGTGCCAATACACACTGGGGGAAAAATGGTCTCTTCAACAAACAGGTAAACTGGATATGTGCATACAACAGAGCATGGCTTGAATGTGAAGCCTTGCTTACCAGCAACGTAATTAACCTCTCTGTGCCTTAATTGTATCGTCTACAAAAAGGGATAACAACAGCACCTTCTTCTTAAGACTGTTGGGAGATTTAAATATGGTGCTTAGAATAGCCTCTGACACATACTGTTAATTTCATTACTGTTATTATCAGTGGGGCCTAAGGAAAGTTACTTAACATCTTTGAGCCTCAGTTTCCTCTGTTGCAAAAGGGAGACAAGATCTAACTTGTCAGGTCACTGGGTTATTGAGGAAAAGTGAACGAAATAGCCACTGTAAAGCCCTCAGTCCTCTCTGGGTCCAGAGGAGTCGGACCAGTAAAGTCACAGGGCAAGCCTGTTCGCAACAGGTGGGGCAGGGGGATCCCACGAGAGATCACCAGGGAGGGGAGGTCAAAGCAGGACACCCCTCCCTCCCTCGGACTGGGTGGGTCACGGGCATTACAACCCTAAGAACTTCTCGCCTCTACCACCCTGTCCAGGCTCACTAACTACCTGGCGTTTTTCACGACCACGGAAAACACTTAGTCCCAGGGAACATGTGTAAGTGGAGTTTAGCTCGCTGGGTTGAAAATCTGATATTTAATCTCCTAAGTTTACTACCATGCCTCCTCTAGACTGTTCTATCTAGATCTTAGAGTAACCCATCAAAATGTGTTCATTAATACACCACTGCACAGTTTTCAAAGTGAGTTCCTACCTCTTTCCCCATCTGACCCCATGGTGTAGCATTCTCCATTTCACAGAGAAGAAAACCAAAGCTGGGAAACACTGATTCACTCAGCTCTCAGCCTTCCAGCCCAGGGCGCTTTTCACCGCACTGACCAGCAGAGCCTTTTTTGGTAGTTAATCCTCTACCCTCAAGAGAAATAAAATCTGCATATTTGTTCTCCATAATGACATTAATGCCTTTTGCAAACATTTAGTGATTCCAGAAGTAATATAATATGATTGTGGTAAATGTCAATAAAAATTTGACAAGAGTTTATGGGGAAAAAAGTCCATATAATCAAATGAAAATGACAGAATAAAATTCTAAATATATGTCAGAAAATAGCAATGATGAGTCAGTTTGCATGTTTCAGAGAAAGCTCACAAGAGCAAGCAACCGGTTTACTTCTAATACGCTGAACCACGTAGCTTAAGAAACACTTTCTATTAAAGTGTTTTACTTTCCCCATCAACAAAATAGAGTCTACCAGCTGAATAGGCCACAGATGTCAATTATCTGACTCTAGAAATTAGACCGGAATTTAGCTGAGATAGGCTAGTAACGGCCTAGTAGCAAACCATGGAAACCTCTAAAAATGTATATGCTATTTCTATATTTGCTTCTTTTTTTAATGTCCATCTTCTTCTCTCTTCCTCTGCCTTCTCTCTTCTTCCCTGCCCAGAATTGAGGGGTCAGCATGTGGCTGAGAGCACAACATGACAAGAGGGAGTTCGAAGAGTTGCACAGAGGCATGGGCTGTGGTTGGGGAGCCACGCGGAGCAGCGAGCTGGAGGGACTGGAGGCGGACAGTAATGCTGCAAGGACACATGGGCCAGCAGGCCTGGCTGCCAGAGACCAGCTGTAGGAAGAGAGGCAGGCCCAGAAGAGCCAGGGTGGCCTTTGCAGTTAAGAGACACGCTACTTTGAGCAAACACGTAAAAATATTGAAGATAATGGGAGTCAAGTTTCTAATGGTCAGAGAAGACATGCACAAAGATACAAAGGGGTAAGACTAGAAGGATCCCTGGGCTTTGGACTAGAATTGGAGATAATAGTATGAACTCATGATTTTATAATATATGGTCAAATGTAGAAAAATGAACATATAAATGGCTATGTGTATATACATGTATACATACGTTTTCTAGCTCTGTCCCCGAGACGTCTAAAGTAATGACACCCCAGTAACAATGGGCACATCACCCTTTCATATCCTGGTTTCTAAGTACCATTCTCTACCAAAAAGGATGACTAGTTAGGTCAGGGAAAGTGCAAGATGAGCCTGCGATGTCTTGTGGTGACAGAAAAATTTTAAATGCTCAATGGATGATAGGGCTGTCAAAAGGGCTCCCACTGGCCAAACTGAGGACAATCTGAGCATCAAAATTAATAATGATAGTAAGAGACTTCAACATACTTTATATAAAAGGAACCCATGAATACTTCCTAATATAAATGAATAAATGCAGGGAGGAAAAAAGGAAAATTCCTTATAGAAGAATGCCAACTAATAAATGTGAAAGGAGTGACAGAAGTAAAGAATCACCATTTGGTAACCTTCATAGAGGTGGCTGATTCAGGCAGAAGTCAGCAATGAATGATAAAGCTGTAAGTGGAGGTTTATGTGAAACAGGCTATTTGTATAACCTCAGAATACCTCCTCACAAACACCAATAATGTTCAAAAGGAAAAATGGTGAATTGGAGGTGGGGAGATCTGGCAGATACCGACATCACCGGGTGATCAGGGTGAGTATCTGAGTGGTGGGACTGGTAGACACTGTGTACCTGCTAATGTGACGCCCTGAGAAGAGCAGAGTATCCTGCCAAGAACATAAGAGCTGAGTCTGGTTCTGAAGAAACACCTGCTAGGTCCAGGTTGAGAGTCGTCTGCAGAAGGTAAGACCTGCACTCAGAGATCTGCACAGCTGCAAGGACTCTAGGGACAGGGAGAGTCTGAGGAACTCTTCTAGGAAAGACGTGACAAGTGCATTTAGCATGAAACAACAAGGTCCTACTGCACAGCACAGGGAACCACCTTCAATACCTTGTAATAACCTATGATGAAAAAGAATATATATAACTGAATCACTGTGTTGTACACCAGAAACTAACGCAACGTTGTAAATCAACCATACTTCAATTTTTAAAAATGAAGATAAAAGTAAATCAATAATTAAATTTAGCATGGACCCTAGATCAGACAGAAAAAAAAAAAAGAGAGAGACATTTGGGGGATAACTGATGAATGGGCTCTGTGGGCTGGGTGGTGGTTTATACCAGCGTCAACTTCCTGTGCAATGATTTATTTTATGTGTCAAGTTGACTGTGTTAAGGGATGACCAGGTAGTTGGCAAATCATTATCTGGGTGTGTCCATGAGGGTGTTTCTGAATTTGAATCTGAATCCGTAGACTGAGTAAAGAAAACCATCCTCACCACTGCGGTTGGGTATTACCCAGTCTGCTGAATGACTGACAGAGCAAAAAGGCAAAAGAAAAGTGAGTTTGCCCTTTGGCTTAAGCTAGGACACACATCTCCCACTGCCTTCGCACAGCAGATCGCCTGCTCTCAGGCGACTGAATTAAACTGCATTTCCTGCTTCTCCAGCTTGCAGATGTGGGACTTCTCAGTCCCCATCACCCATGAGCCAATTCTTATAATAAGCTTCCTCTTATATATATATATATATATCCTATTGGTTCTGTTTCTTTGGAGAACTCTGACTAATCCTAATGCCATGGGGATATAGAAAAATATTATATTTATTTTCTCTTTGCCAGACCCCTGTGACATTAGTTCAGGGAAAGGGCCCCCATTCCAAGGGCTGATTTATTAAAAATCAACCAGGGCAAGAGGCAAATGATTCAGTGATGTTCTATACCTGATCCCTCACTCTGGCCTTCTATAACTAGTTACTCTCAAGAGCTCTGAGCCTTGACGCTGGGTTTCTAGCTCTCCTCAGGAAGTGAATGCCTCTCACTGACTCCACGGTCCACCTTTGGTGGACATGGTCTGAGTCCATCTGGGAGCAGCTCCAGACTTTCTGAAGAGGAGGGGCTTTGAGGCAGCCTGCCTGAAAGGGGAGGCCAGGGGGCTTGCCTTAATAAAGCTGCATTTACAAAGTAAGGACACTGCTTTTATTTAGATTGCATGTTTGTTTGGAGAGCCTCTGGGCAAACCCGTGGGACTCACGGAGGGGCTGAAATGCTCTCCAACCCAGCTCTGCCACCCACAAGCCATCTCTTGATGATACCACTGAATCTGCACGTGGCTGAGTCAAGAACAGGGCTAGTAGGACCTCCAGCCTAAAGTCCCAGGGAACAATAAAAACATAGGGTCAGCTGATGAGTAATTGGGGGTGGGGGGCTGACTAACATCATTAGGAAGGGGTGGGGCTGGCCGTACCTGGCAGGTTGTTTTCCTGAGTGACACCCAGTCTGGCCCAGGCTAAGGTGTGTGAATGATTCACATCTGAGGAGGGGAGGCAAGGCCCATGGGAGCAGGGAGGTGTGAGAGGACATGGGCAAGGGAGGAGTTCAAGGCAGCCAGGACAGGAGGCTAGGGGCCAGGTGCCGCAGGGGTTATGCCCAGAGATGAAGAGGGAAGAGGAGGAGGCCACCAGCCAGGGGAGGATGGAGGGGGCGAGAATGACCCGGGAAGTCAGAACCTTCCTCTCGCTGGGTGCTACTCTCCTGGCTTGCCACGCAGGTCAGGCAGAGAGCAGCTGCATCTTGCAGGCTGAATTAAATCATTAGCTTAGTTGTTTGGGGCAGGAGAGGGCGGGGTTTAGTGTCAGCTGAGTCAGTTTAGTGCTTCGCAGTCAGTTTAGTTATCGTGCTCTAACCTCAGAGACCCTAGATAGTAAGAAGACATCGGCCAGTGAGGATGGCACAGGGTCCCCCAATGTCTGATGATGGCTATTTCTGCTCTCCTCTGACTCCCTGGCTGGTTAGTTAGCACTCTGTTTTTGTTCACTAAAAACTGAGAAAAGCAGACAGTACAGGTAATCCTAAGAGGGAAGTAAAACTTCTTTGGAACTTCAATCATAGGGCATAGGTCATGTCAGTCCTGAAACTATCTTCCACTCATATTTCCCACGGAGCAGTTTCTCAACCTTTGGCAGGATTTCCTCCTTGAAAACCCATTCGATATCAGAGGGCAGGAGAGAGGGGTGTGGCAGCAATGTCCAGTTGGCATGTCCAACACCCACATGGAGATCCAACCTACCACCCCCTTCAGCCTGCCTGGGGTGTCCCAAATCTGGAGGCCCTGTCTCTTTAATTCCCATATTTATCTGGCCTTCGCCAGGTACAAAACTCTTTCACATTTGTGATTTAAAAGGACGCAACACAGCCCATGCAGGTAGACAGAAGAGGAATTATTATCTCCATTGTGTGAATGAGAAACCTGATTCATAGATGATAAGCAATTCATTTCAGGTCACGAGAGTGCACAAAAATGGGGCTGGGATTAGAACCCAGACCCCTGTAAACCAAACAGGGCCTCCGCTTCTCTAGCCCAGCACTATAAAAGCACAAACTCGGGGCTTCAGCGAACAGCTGTCCAGTCCTCATCTCCATCTCTCCCAACTGAGGCAGAACTAAGTTCCAGGGGACTCCTCCACATGCATACAGAACCCCGATGGAGGGACAAAGGATGAGCAAGGCCCGAGAGGGGGCAGCCCAGTATCCACAGGAGGAATGAGGGAGGACAGAGCAAAAGGACTACGGCCAGAAAGAAGGAAAGCAAGTAAAGAAAGCAAGCAGAATGTCTGCAAGTCACCCATCATCTGTCTTTGCACTCACGCTGGTACAGTGTACATTTGCACCATGTTTACAGAAATGTCCACACTTTCGTGTTTATCTGGGAGGAAAAGAGGGCAACCAGCAATTAAGGAGTACTTCCTGGATATCAGAGACCCTGCTAAGTGTTTTCTCTGTTCATCTTGGGAGGAGGAGAGAATCTTCAATTTTACAGATGAGGAAATTAAGGCCTAGAGAGGTGAAGCAAGGTATCTGAGGTCACAAAGCGTGGCCTGGAACAAAGGCTGGTCTGACTGCAAAGCCCTGCTCTTCTCTTTACAAACCACACTAATGATGCCTTGGGCCTGGTCTCTGCCATTTCGAACCTTGCAATCAGACTTAACCACTCTGTTGGGTATAATCACAGGCCAGAAAGCATTTGGAACTAATGTATACTCCAAGGAGAATGGCTAATGGGTAATTTGAGTTATAGTAATTCCCATTTGAGTTACAGCGATTCCCTCTGCCACAGCCCAAAGAAATGAGGGGTTGGGCTTCAGTTATGGTGGATTTCTGCTCCTTGTCAGAAGACAGAAAAATTCGGATTGAGGCAGCCAGCCTCGGGCATGTGTGCACTGCTTTGAGAGTAGGGACCTTGGTTGCTGTCTGGCTACAATGCTGTGTGTGCATTGGTTCCTCTGTGCCTGTGTGTTTTGGAAAAACGAGAATTAGCATGCAGATTTTCAAATAGGTTCTGACAAACGTACATGAGAAACAATTCCATATTTGAATGTTTTCATTTCTGTCTTCATTCACAGAAAACATACACAGATCTGTTCTATCAAACTAAAAGAGCCAGATACCTAAATAGATCTGACCTACTATAAAGAGGCTGGTAGCTGATGTATCATTTGTCAGATTCAGAAAAGCTATGTGTCATTTGTAGTTAAATCAAAGCTACAAAGTTTTGAATTCTAAAGACAACGAAAACAAGAAAAATGAGCCAAAAGAATCTGTTTTCCTAGTTACATGGTAGTGACAATCATCCAGATGATTGGATGTCCAGTCCCTACATGATACAGTCATACAGTTTCATGACACAAGGGACAACTCCAGAAGCTTATCTCAAGTACATAAGCCTCGCTGGTAGGGTTTGCTTGCTGGTCTTTTTAGAATGGCCCAGTTTGTTTAGACAAGCATGGTGTTAACAGAGCCTAGGTTGTGTGTTTCTATCTGTATCACTTCTGGTCAAAAATAGAGGAAAATTCTGTTCACTGGGCTCAGATCACACAAAACTGAATCAAATGCGTCACCAGAAGAAGGGTTAGCAGCCACTGATAGGTAGTTCACTGGAACATCCAACAATGCTTCTTTGGAAAATCCGAAACATTCATTAATGATACGCTGTGCGATGCATGAAATGATAACCTATTTGTAAGAAAGGGATCATCTGTTTGTGACTGGCATTTACTTTATTCTCCGACTTAAAACAAACAAACAAACAAACAAAAAAAAAAAACAAGAACTGTGAGGAGCAAAGACCCTTAACTTCTAAAGTAACATTCCAAGGCCAGGTAACAGTCTGGGAGGCAAAGGAGTAGGGAGGGACAAATGCACTGCAATGACAGAAACAGAACGGGGGAAACGTTTCGTGAAAAATACTCGGTTTAGAAATGACCTACAATTGCTTTTGAGGGCAGTTTTAACTATTACCTTATAAGACTAAATTGTTTCCAATAGTCACAGTCACTCCTCAAAGTACTTGCTTGAGAAACTTCCAATTTTAGGTAGTCGCAACTTGCTGAGGGAAGGCAATAAAGTAACACTGCTACCGAACAAAGCACTCTTGTCTGCCAGGTGGTGAAGGGGATCGCGGGGACCGGCACTTACTCTCAAAGCACAACCCCCAACAGTGTTCCTAGTTAGTTCATAACAACCATAATAACCATTTCCCGACTCTTCGGATGCCTTGCCCGGTTCGAACTGTCCCCGAGCTGACACACCACCGCGCCGAGAGTAGATGAGGCTGAAAAATGTTACATCCCTAGGCTTCATGGGAGGAACCTCAGTTCAAGACCGACGGCTGTTGAGACCGAGTTTGGAAAAGTAGCACCTGTGCAAAAGCAGAGCGGAGCCCGCGCGGGACTCTCCGCGCCTCGGCGCCCAGCCCTACAGCCCGCAGCAGCCGCGGACGCAGCGCGGGTTTTGCATCTTGACTGCTTTTCACCCCTAGAGGGGGAAAAGATAGACGGAAGGGGCAAGGTGGGCCACTCGCCACCCCCAAAGTACTTGTCCCAGGTGCCTGAAATGAGTCTGGGGCCCGGGCCAGGCTGGGCCCGGTGGAGGTGCGCCCCGGCCTCCCCACGCGCCCCGGCCCGCCCGCCGGAGCTCCAGGAACCCTCCCCGCGCCCCACTCACCGCTCACGCTCGCCCGCGCCGCCGAGCCCGGGAGCGGGGACCCCTGCGGCTGCCGCATGCCCTCGGAGCCGAGCGCGACGGAGCGACCGGGGGCCGGGCTCGAGGATCGCCAGAGGACAGGACGGGCGGCGGCGCGCCTCCTCTGCAGAGGCGGCTCAGAAGCGCCCGGAACCCGAGGAAAGTTTGGCGGAGCGAGGGGTGGTGCCCAGGGGGCGGAGGGGCGCGTCCCACCCAGCCCCGCCCCGCCTCTCCCCGCCCCGCCCAGCCTGGGGTGGCCGACCGTTCCCACGAGAGAGCGCCCCCCACCGGCGAGGCACGGATCAGCGCGCGGGGGCGCTAGCGCAGATGCCTTTCTGCCTGAGACTGGTCCCCAGGAGGGTGGCCTGCCTCCAGAAGATGGCACCCACTAAGGGACCGCTAGCACCCACAGGCCCTACAGAGCCATACCTCGGAGCCCCATTTTAAAGCACTGTCCATCTGTCCCTCTGTCCCTCTCTCCTCACACTGCTGAGAGAGATTTGTTTGAAGTGGCTTAGGGAAAGTGCACACCCCACATGGGAGGCAGGTTCACGGCCAGGCTGATCACTTGCTCTAAAACTCGAACCCCAAAGCTATCCGAGCAGCGCAGGTATCCCCAGAGGCCAAGGGTGTTCCCGTGCATTTGGCCTGGGGCCTTTCCTAAGCACCTTTTTATTGAAACAGAAAACAAACAAACAAAAAATATTTAAAGTTCTTGTAAGAGAATTCTGGGCCTCTTAGGGTAAATAGTCTTGGATAATTTGTTTTTCAAAGCTGAAATCTAAAGCCTCCACTGACCCACCTTTGGTAAAGAAGAAAGATGCAAAGTGAAACAGTGTTTGTCATGAAGCCTGTTCTCTCTGAACTCTATAAAGCAAAAAAGCACATACGTGCAAAGAGACTGGTTTTCCCAGTGACCTCACAGAAGGAAATACTGTAAGATGAGGTCCTTCCTACTGGCACTTTGAAACCTAGGAAGCACTAAGAGCATACACTCAGATGGCTTCCTGTAGCCCTTTGCCATTCATTCCTTCATTTGTTCATTCATCATTCATTCAGTGTTGATATTGGGCCCTTCTGTATGCCAACTAGGAACTATATCCCAGGAAACAATCTGGATAGTAACCTGCCTCTTACCATCAAAGAAATTCTGCTCTTTCTGACAATAATGTTTCTTTTTTAATACCTGACTGCCTCAATGGCCAATTTTATTACAAAGAACAGTATCAAAATATACGAATCTGTTTAAGAACAACCAAGAAATGCAGCTTTTTTAAAAGGCCAAATGAGAAAGCAACTTCCCTCTGACCATCCCCCTGGAGCAATGGGCCGACGCAGGCAGGGCCACATGTCCAGGGCATCAGTCTGAATAATTTAAAGGACAGGTGTGTCTTCCGACTCTGGACACCTGTTGTAAATCTTCATGGGAGGGCAGCTTTGTTGGATTTTCTTCTGTGACTTCGTTCTCTGCTGGCTGGGTCTACACACAAGCATCCTTGCCCTCCTCCAAGCCATCAGGACACACACAGATGCAGACATAACTCCCAGACGGGCATGTTGTAGCTGTTCTCTGTTCTTCCTCATACGAACTTTTTCCACAAGTGAGCACTTGTCGATATCTGTGCACTGGCCGCTCTCTTTCGTGTAGCCAGGGAGACAATAATGTTTTAGTAGTGTTTTATTCCTTATACAATGGGCCTCATCCCTTAGGCCATGACAGCCTGGTGTGCCTGAAACCTTCACAGCGATTGGGCTATATTTTGATCAGCCCATGCCCAGATTATTATTGCTTCACCAGGATGTGTAGAAAATGACTGTAGTGTCTTCCAGTTGAACTGTGTAGAAAGGGCTACAACTCACAAACCTAGTGCTAAAGAAAGCTCATGTTTAGCAGAACAAGCAAAACTCTTGCAGATGACGTATGAGAAGGAGGCCAGGGGAGTGAAGAGCTCGGCTCACACAGCATGGTGCTGACGGGCACGGTGGTGAGCACAGTAATTCTTAACAACCAGCACTTAGCAAATGCTTAACTCAACAAATGTGTATTATGTGCAGTGAGTGAGTTGTTGTAGGCTGGACTGGGAACTGTAAACAACACTTAGAGCCCTCTCTTTGCTGGGAAATTTGTATCAAGTTCCAAACAACTTATTTGCAAAGGCACATTGGAAAACATTATGTTGTAACTGGGGAACTTCCTGGACTGGAGCATTGCAAAGGAGAACAGGGGTTCTGTAAAGCCAGGTGTAATTACTTTTTACCTTTACCTTTTTAGGATTCATACATAAGGTATGAAGGGAGAAGGAGAAGGGAGAAGGAAATATGGTGAGCTGTGTTGCAAAAGGAAAAACCTTATAGCTAGATGGTTTTTAGCAAATGTGACTCCGATCTGAGCAGAAGACAAGGAAATGATATAGGAAAGAGATGCAAATAGGAAGAGCCAGGGAGCACATCCGGTGTACTGACCTACAGGCAGAAACAGCAGAAAGGGGACCAGAGGCAAAGGGCAAGTAGAGAGAAAGATGTGGCCCCGAACCCTAGTTTTTAGAAAGAAACTCAGGGATTGTCCACCAGAACCTTCTTTAAGTCCTTGTAGGGTCTGTGGTGTCTCACTTCTCTACCAAAATGGTTTTTTTTATTAGTAAAACCAAATTAAAATTAACATCAAAAATGATGAACACAGAGCCTGAGGGTACATTTCGCCTTCAAGATCACTGGCTGGAAAGTCATCCAAAACTTTTTCAACAAACCTTTGCTGGTGAGCTTCCTGTACACAAAGTGTTGTATTTTGTGTTCCTGGGGACACAATGATTTATAACATTGTTTCCATAAGGGGAAAGAGGAGGGTATTCTACAGTGCTTGATGGAAAAGAATTCTGATGGCTGAAGGAACAATTATGGCCTTGGAGAATGTGTGTCAGCCAGCATTTACTTGGCAGGGAATAAATGCTGCAAAATAAACAAATAAGCAAATAAAACTAAAAACAGGCCAGCCACCTGCCACAGTGAGAAGCGATGCGGGACACAGGCATGGCTTCTCTTTCTCAGGATTTATGAAAAGAGGCTCGTGTTCATCTGCCCCCAGCTCAGCGTGGACTTCCAGTTGTCTGGGCAGGAGCTCATACCTTTGTCATTCTTAACTCTGGGAAGTATCTGAACTGAATCTCTGTTCAGTTTTGTTCATCTGTGCTAGTTAGCGATAAGGGTGCCCACAGCAGGTCAATGGTATGAGGAGGTGGGATGGTAGCTATAAAGTTTAAGGTGGGAGTGGAACCTGAAAGACAGTGGGCTAGAAGGTTCTGAGGAAAGCCTGAGCAAAAGGTTAACCCTTTAGAAACCAAAGGAGAAGAGAGATGGCACTAGTAAGGTGATGGCCATGTAGAGTATCTCTCAATTGCACGTCACATTTCGTGGAAAGCAACAGAGAGTCACAGAAATAGTCCCCAAATACCAAAACATCAGAAATCAGCATCAGCTTAAGTTCATTTAGACTGAGCGAGCCATCTCATATCACATGTGCAAGTCATTCAACAATACTTCCTAGATATTCATCCCATGACTACTTCATTCAGCATGTTTTTACACTTGAGAAAAGCGTGACCAGTTTTGAAAATAAAAGTCGTGATGGAGGTCTTGCTCTAGCAGATGGGAAAACACATTATAAAACCATAATAACTAGGATGCCCCACGACCCAGATTTGTGATTTGTGAAAGATGGTGCTTTTGAGTGTCGAAGGGTTAAATGCAGAAAGACGCTGAACATAAAGGTTTGGGGCTTTTTTCCCCCATAAACAATTAACTAGAAGAAAACAGATGAACAACCAGACCACCCTCCCTGAAGGCTAGACCAGATCCTCCTGACTGGGGAGGAGAATTTGAACTACAGAAGAAGCAACACTGTTGGCCTCGAGTGTGAAGCTGCTGACTTCTCACAACTCCTCAGGCTAAATTATTGCAGAAACATAGATCCTTCTCTTAAGAACCCAGGGCCAGCGTGGTCAATGGTATTATTTAAAAGCATAAGCTGCCCCTCCCTCGGGAAGAATCATGCTTCTCTGCTTATCCATTTGGCTTGCTTGGGTCAATAAAGTGTGAGCTGGACTACTAGCCAGCACAAAGTCCACCCTGTTCTCTCTTCCTCTCCCCTGATATCAGCAGTGTCCCAGATCCAGGCGGTTCCATCAGCCTGGATCCAGGAGTGAGGAGGGCATGGACCCGCAGCACCATGCCTGACCCAGGAATGACGTATCAGTGAGAAATAAGCCTTTGTCCTTTTAAGCCACTAAGATTTGAGGAGCATCTGTCACCACGGCATAGCCTAGCTTATCCTGATTAACACATGGAGGCGTACTGTGCCCTGCCATGCATCTGCGACTTGGGCAGGAAACACTCTGGCATGTGTGCTCCACGGCACAGTGTTAAGGGAACAGCGATATTGAAGTGGTGGCATGGCATAGCCAGACAAGAGGAACCGAATCCACCATCTGATTTTCTGTGGGCCTCACACTGACGCAGAGCGGCAGAAGTCGGTTCTGTGTGGGAAAGGACCTAAGGGGAAATACTGGCAGTGAGTGCACCAGGGACAGAGCTGCATCCAAAGATCAGGATGGGGAATCACCTCTTAAAAAAAAGTGTGCTACATGTCCATTCCCACCCATTCCACCTCAACACCTGAACGTTAACCCGTCCCTTCTGGACTTAGATGCCACAACAGGGAGAAAATGGGAGGGGCAGAAGCCTAAGAATAAACTTCAAACGACCCAGACTGCTGAATGTGCCTGTCAGGGATAGAAATCGCAGGTTCAGGGTAGCATTTAGATCCACTTGTAGAGAAATAGTTATGTTTGTCTGCCTGTGTTTGCAGCCTGAAAAATATGGACATAGTCCACCAAGATACTTTAAGAACACATTATGGGGTTGCAGATATTCAGCCACCGCAGGGAGCTGAGGGTCTAGGCAGGCCAAGCCGAAGCCATGCGTGGGCAGTGAGAACACCTTATACAACAGGCTAACTTCTGCTCTCAAACCCGACACTCAAGCGATGACTAGATATTTGCCCCCTCTGAGAAGTCATCAAGAACCTGCTACTAGCGATACTGCCAGCTGCACAAATATTTATTCTGGTAAACCTGAAAAGAAAAAGCAAATAGTTGTAAATAAATCTTGTTAAAATTTTTTGCATTCCACGCACTAAACTTTTTTCCTTGTTTCGCAAAAGAAAGCTGTAATATGACACTAACATTCTCATCTCCGGAATTGATTTTTTTCAATTGGATTTGATAGAAACTGGCCAGTTTAATATTGAATGTTTTGGTATAATTTGCTTAAGAACTCAGTATACTAAAACATGAATGGACATTAAAAGCAATCTGAGCTATTAACCTTTTTAGTCTGTTTAAAATAGAGGATTGAGTCATTCAAAATGGAAGCTCAAAAGCTGAGAAGTTTTCATTCTTTTTTTTTTAATGTAGTAAAGTTTGAGACCGAAAAAAATAACATAAAATAAAACAAGATTCTGTAATTTAATGAAAGAAGCACATTGTAACAATTACATAATTTTATACTCGGCTTTGCAATCATTAATAAATGTTTTTCTTACCAACAAGAAAACATGTCATGATAAATTATTTTTCTATAACTGAAGATATTCTAGGAGGCTCAATCCTCTGTTCACTTTTAATTTCGAGGACATGGCTTACTTTGATCATGTTGTGTTGTGGGGGGAATGAATACAGTGAAGGCAGAGGACAGTGAGGGGGAAACATGAATATTAGTAAGAACAATGACTTGTGTGTGTTGGGGTAAGTAGTAACTAAATAAAAATTGTGAAAACCAAAAAGATAAAAATGAGACATGTTATAAGACTTTATCTTAGGAGATTGTATTAATGAAAGTACCTATAACTTCTGACTTGCTGTTGAGTTCAAAAGCTTTCATGTGCTCCCCGCTTTCACTATTTACACAGTCTTGGTCAGTTTCACTTAGTCTCTCATCTATAAATGGAATAAGGTACCTTCTTCCAACTGCAGTGAAAGTTAAAAAGGGATAATCTACTATAGTAATTTTTTAAAGATAAGATTATTACTAGAAAAATAAAAGTTATTTCATGATGTTTAAATGGTCATTCATTAAATAACAGACATTCAAAATGTATGAAATAGAAATGAACAGAGGGAAAAAAAGAAAGAAATGAACGAGGGGGGAGGATATAGCTCAAGCGGCAGAGTGCATGATTAGCAGGCACGAGGTCTTGGGTTCAATCCCCAGTATCTCCATTAAAAAAAGAAAAAACTAAAAATAAATAAATAAATAGACCTAATGACTTCCCCCCAAAAAATAAAATAAAAAGTACATACATTTTTTAAAAAGAAATGAACAGAACTAGAGGAGAAGCAGACAAATCCATACTCAAGTTGGAGATTTTATCATCTGTTTCTCAGTAATTTATAGGTTAGATAGACAAAAAAAATCAATTACAGATCATTTGAACAACACTATCAAGCAACTTGACCAAGTTGGCATTTATTAAATGTTATACCATCAACTACAAAACACATGTATTTAAGTGCGCATGTAACAGTCACAGGTAGACCTTATTCTCAATCATAAAACAAGTTGCAATAAACTAAGAGGACTGAAATTATCCTTTGGCCAAAATGGTAATAAATTATAAGCCAATAAAAAAAGATACCTAGAAAATCCCCTAATATTTGGAAATTAAGCCACATACATAAAAATGACCTGTGGATCAAAGAAGAAATCACAAGAGAACTTAGAAAATACTTGGAACTGGATGATGATGAAAACATCACACTCAGGATGTATGGGCTGCACCAAAGCAGTATTTAGAGGGAGGTTTATAGCTTTAAATCCTGATAGTAGAAAGAAATAAAGTTTAAAAATCAATGACCTAAACTTTCACCTTGAAAAGCTTGAAAAAGAAGAGCAGAAGTTCTCTGGGCCCCTTTCCAGTGACTCCAACACTGATTTCTCTCACCACACCTTAGTTTTCTTTGCTCTAGAACTTCATGTAAATAGCTCCGTCTCCTATGCCTGGCTTCTTTCATTCAACTTAACGCTTTTGATGTTCATCCCAGTTGCTGCAGTGTCAGTAGTTCACTACTTTTTGTTGTTGTTGTGGAGTAGTATCTCATTGCGTAGATGTTAAAAAATGTATCCATTTACCTGTTGATGGACATTTGTTTCCAGTTTTTGGCTACTACAAATAAAACTTGTCTGAATACCGCTATATATGTCTTTTGTAGACATATGTTCTCAGTTCTCTTGAGTAAATAAATAACCACAAGAGCAACTGCTGAGTCATGGGGCAGGTGTATGTTTCAATGTGTAAGAAATGGTCAAACAGGTTTTCAAAAGGTTTTACCATTTTACACTCTTCTTGACAATGTATGAGACTCCCAGGTGGTTCACTTTTTGCCAATGTTTGATATTCAGTCTTTCTAATTTTAGTCGCTGTAGTGTGTATGAAGTGGTGTCTCATGGCAGTTTTAATTTCTGTTTTCCTGATGATTTTTGATCATCTTTTTATGCCCTTACTAGCCATTAATTTATACTCTTTTGTGAAGTATCTGTTCAAGTATTTTGCCCACATTAAAACTGGGTTGTTGTTTTATTATTGTTCTTGTGTCAAAAAGTAATCACAAAATGCCTAATTATCTAATAATAACTAGAAATTGTATGAGACTTGCCTAAGATTCTACCCAGAAGGCAGGAAAAAGACCAGATCATACATGAGGCTTAGAAGGGATTTGGGGGAAAGATTAAATTTATATTTTGTTTACACCTTACTAAGTCCAGCTCACACAAGAAATTGAAAATATAGCAAGACGCTTTAAAAATAGGTCAGTATAAAAAGAGAACCAAAAAGAACTTCTAGAAATGAACATTTGAGTTATTGAAATAAAAATAGACTCAATGAACCACTTCGACAAAAATTTTAAAACCGCCAAAGAGAGAATTAATGAACATAAAGATATGTCTAAAGAAATTCATTACACTATGGCAGAAAGAAAAAGGGGATTAAAATATGAAAGAGAGATTAAGAGATACCAAAAAGAGAATGAAAAGGTTCGATAGGTTTCTAATCAGAGTTTCAGAAAGCCAGATAAGAGAGAATGGGGAGAAAGAAATACTACTTTTTAAAACTAATAACTAGTATTTTTCAGAATTGAAGAAAGACAAATTTTCTGATTCAAGAACCACAAGTATCTCAAACAAGTAAATTTAAAAATACACACACACACACAGACACAGACACACACACACACACAGAAGTAAATCTGAAAAGCAACCAGTGATAGACTGATAACAATTCTTAACAACAAGAGACCACAAAGTGGAAGAGCATTGCCATTAATTTCCAGCTAAAGGATTACATATTGAAAATTAAGGGTGAAATAAAGATTTTTTTTAAATGAAGACTGAGAATGAAAGAGCTACAAACGGAAGAAGGAAATTAAACCCAGAAAGAGGAAGTGTTTGCAAAAAACATTTATACTAAAATAAGTGATAAAAATAAGAATAATTCTGAATAAACATGCCTACACCAGATGATAAGTAAAAACAAGCATTACTGAGGGAAGGGAATTAGAAAACAGAAGAAAATCATGTAAGACAGTAAATGGAAAATGAGTGTGACCTGAAGCAAACGATCTAAGGTTCTCATAAACAAGATTGTACTATATAGCAAGGGAAATATATACAAGATCTTGTGGTAGCTCACAGCGAAAAAGAATGTGACAATGAATATATGTATGTTCATATAAAACTGAAAAATTGTGCTCTACACTGGAAATTGACATATTGTAAACTGACTATAAATCAATAAAAACAAAGTTAAAAAAAAAGAGGGAAAAAAGATTTTGGGAAAAGATTTTGATTAACTTTATATTTTTCTAAATCAGGTAAAAGTTTCAAAATTTAAGGGTAAATATTAAAAGAAAAGAAATAGAAGAGAATAAAGAAAACCTCCATTAATCCAACAGAAAGCAGGGAGAACAAACAAGAAAAAAAGAGCATAATTTGTAAATTAACATTGTAGAAATACATCCAAATATATCTGTTGTTACAGCAATGTAAACAACATAAACTATTCAGTTTAAATATAGATGCTATTAAGTGAGCCAACAAATCTGGTTACATGCTATTTGAATGAGATATATTTAAGTTATAATAATAAGAAACAGATACTAAGCGAAGACTAATGAAAAGAAAGCTTGTGCAACTCTAATAACAAAAGAGACCTTAAGGCAAAAAGTGTTACGATAAAGAGAACTGCCACATATATAAAAGAAATTATTCTCCAAGAAGTTACTGTGCTAAAAAGCACAGTTTTGTCTATAGAACTGTTTTCTCCTTTCAGTGCAATCTTTAGAAATTTTATTTCTACTGGAAAAAAAAATAACCCCTTTCTAACCCACCTCCTTAATAAATCAGATCTAGAATTACTAAGTTTTGTTCTTTTATGTCTCCTTTTTAATTAATCCCATAACAATCTAAAAGGTGTTGAGCCGCTTACAATTTCCAGCCATGTCAAAAGAAAAGCAAATCATGTTAGGTGCTCGTATTATTTTATTTATTAAATCCTAATTGCAAAAATCAGCAACAGGATTTATAGATTTAAGTGAGGGCTCTCAGCAGGTTGGGAACATTGATTCTAGTATATTAGCAATTATATTAAATATTAAAAATTATAAAAGAAATGTAAGTTTCCAGGCAGAACACTAGGTAGTTTCAGAAACTGAGTTCTTCTCATGCCAGGTTTCAGATGCATTTCCTATAATGAATGCATGGGCTTTTCAATTAACTTTATTTAGTCTGTTTGTGAAAGAATATAATTTCTCCATGTATAAAATAGGGATAATAAAACTTGTTCTACCTAGTGCAGGGTTATCGTGAGGATAAAACTAAAAAATAAATGTGAAAGCCCTTTGCAGACCTTTTAGTGCTGTGTAAATGTAACTTATTACTATGAATCCCTGGTCTTATGATGGATCATAAAAAGCTTTACCCCTCCTTTCTTGAGCATGCCTGCAAAATCTCAATTACCTGTCATTGTGCTTTGCTTAATCTTTAAGGGTAAAGCTTCTCCCACGTACATGAATATATGCAAATAATGGCCCCGGAAAACAAGTCTCACCATTCACCTTTCTCTCACTGGAAACGCACACACTAGAGTTACATACACCAAAGAGAAGGAAAACTTGCTTCAGTGGGTAGTGGAAAGAAAAAATTCTTAGTAATGGGTTTTGTAGCTCTTGTAAGCCTGATTAGAACATCTGATCCATCACTCTTATTTAGGTGACCTTGAATTCTTGAGGTAGATAACATGAGTGTGGCAGGAAAAAAAAAACCAGTCAAAATTGTAGTGAAGAGGGCATGAGACGGAATGTACAAAGCAGGTGTGACGCAGCAACGTTCCTCCAAGGCCACGGCCGCTTCTCCCGCAGCGTCGTGGATCCACACAAACGTATCTGTTGAAAGCCTGTGTGCTCTGCAGGTGAGCAGGCCTGTCAGAAAGCCGGGAGCTGGGGGAATGGAGGCAGGTCACTACATCTCTCTGAGCCGCCCTCTTCCCACATACAAAAGCAGGGTAAGAAAGTCTACTAAATCGGATCTTCAGTCCACAGCTCAGCCTGTCCGCTCTTGCCCTTCAGGACATCAGGGCCTCTTTGTAAGCTTCCACCAAGACCTCTGGCTCCCGCACTTGGCTTTTAACTACTTGTTCTCAGCTCTCAGGTTCTCATTCCTCTGCAGAGTGTTAACCAACTTAGAAGTAATCGGCTGACTCTACTGTCTCTGTAAGCAGCCCTCTCCCCTCCTCTTCTAAGTGCTTGAATTGTCACTCATACTGGCATTCCTGACCACCAGGATGCGTTCCCAAGTCACCAGCAGTGAAATCTTTGGCAGCTGGACCACCACCTTACATCACAGACTCTCTGTGCCTCCCTACCCCTCAGGACAGTATCCTCTTCACCCACCACAGATGGGTTTACCAGTCCCAAATCTCCATCTTACCACCTATTTTTGATCAACTCTTCCAGTATCACTTTGTGTTAGTTCAGACCTTCTAAGAGGCAGATGCCAAGACAAGATGGGAAATGCAAGAGAATTTGTGGGGAGGGGGAGTGGCTGTGAGGGAGAAAGGAGAGCGAGCCAGAGGAGGCCAGGAGGGCTGTCAGACAATGATGGTCTGACCTCATTGAAGGAGAGAGGAAAAGATGATGTGTTGGGTAGGAGAGTCTTACATGCAGCCCAGTTCAAAGAGGAATTCAGCCAAGCTGAGGGGGAGTTCGTTAGAAGGGTCCCCATCCAGCAGGGATGGGCCTGCCTTATGATCATTGCTGTGTTCACACACTGGCCAGAGCCGTCAGTGGATAGTGGGTCTGCATGCAGGTGGATTCTAAGCACAGTAGCCGGGACAGTCATTCGTTAGACTCTTCACAGCAGGAGACCTGAGATGTGCGTTTTTATGGCCACTACAGTGATGGAGAGACTGGACATCATCTTGACAGGCTGATCAAAATAGGTGTCACCCATGAGGAGGTCAGCAATATCAGTGCTTCTATTTTTTCTTTTTTGAAATATAGTCGATTTACAATGTGTTACTTGCTGGTGTACAGCATAGTGATTCAGTTGTACACGTATATACATATTCCTTTTCATATATTTTTTCATTATAGGCTATTGCAAGGTTTGAATATACAGTGAGTGTTATACAGTAGGACCTTGTTGTTTAACAATTTTATATATAATAGTTAGAATCTGCAAATCCCAAACTCCCAATTTATCCCTCCCCACTGCCTTTGCCCCCAGTAACCATAAGTTTGTTTTCCGTGTCTGTGAGTCTGTTTCTGTTTTGTAAATAATTTCATTTGTGTCATTTTTTTTAAGATTCCACATATAAGTGATAGCATATGGTATTTTTCTTTCTCTTTCTGGCTTACTCCAGTTAGTATGACCATCTCCAGGTCCATCCATGCTGCTGCAAATGGCATTATTTCATACTTTTCTATGGCTGAGTAGTATTCCATTGTATATATACATACACCACATCTTCTTTATCCAGGCTTTTGTCGCTGGACATTTAGGTTGTTTCCATGTCTTAGCTATTATAAGTAGTGCTATTATGAACATTGGAGTGTGTGTATCTTTTTGAATTAGAGTCTTCTCCAGATACATGCCCAGGAGTGGGATTGCTGGATCCTATGGTAAATCTATTTTTTGTTTTTTAAATAATCTCCATACTGTTTTCCATAATGGAGGCACCAAACTACACTCCCACCAACAATGTAGGAGGGCTCCCTTTTCCACACACCCTCTTCGGCATTTATCGTTTGTGGATTTCTAAATGATGGCCATTCTGACCAGTTCACCTGCTTCTAGATATGATTCCCTGAGGAGGACACCACAATGCTTCTATGATAGTCCTGGCAAAAATGTATGACCTGTATCTAATCATGAGGAAAACCAACAAATCCAAAATAAGGGTCTATATGTAAAATAATGACCAGTATTCTTCAAAAATCTCAGTGTCATGAAAGACAAAGAAAGTCTGAGGAGCTGTTCTATCTAGACAAAAGGAAACTAAGGAGGTCTGCCAACTAAATTCGGTAGTGACCCTGGACTGGATCCTGTGCTGGAAGGGAAAGAATGCTGTGAAGAACAATACCAGGGCAATTGATGAAATAGGATTATGCATTGTAGATTTGGCAAAAGCATTGCATCACTGTTAGGTTTCCTGAACTTAATCATTGTGCTATGATTTTATAAGAGGCTAGTCTTGATCTTAGGAAATACACATTGAAGTCTTAAGGCATTTTAAAGGAGCATAGTATATACAATCACCTCTCAAGTGGAAATAAATTACGTAAATCAGACAGAATGTGAAGGACATTTTCTGAAAGGCACACTGGTTGAGATGCACATACAACTCCTGACTTTGTCAGTGATCAAGCACTGCACCGAGGCATGAAAAGTACATGAGTGATATTAAAGCACATTTTAACACTGACTCTCCTGGCTTCTGGCCAGGGAGATGGAAGAGATGCTGAGTGGAGGTTTTGTGGGATGGCTGTCTTTTTTCAATCACAACTACATGGTGTTTCATTATTGCACATGCCAGAAACTCCACCCCAGTGGATGCAATTATCTGTTTTATTTTTAGTTTCTTTCTTTTTTAAGGGGCCAGTTGGTCCGGTTCTAAGTGTGGGCATATTGTCTTTGATCGGCTCATCAGTACTGCCATGTTGGTTTACATAAAGGGGGTGGGAGGGAGGGGATTCTCAGACTGCCAGTGTACTTTTTAAGCCATAGAAATTTTAAAATAGATACTGAGTCAAGAAGGACATCTGAGCTGCCTCTATCAAGCTCTGATTCTCACAATTCTTACTGATACATAAAATCCAGGTTTATCACTTTAATTTTTATCTCCATAAACCCAATGTGTCCACTTTATTGATCTCAAAGCTTGCTTACATCCATTATCTCCTAGACATTACATCAAACTTGTGAGCCAGCCAGCTCTAAAGATGGACTGTCTGGGTCTGAGTCCCAGCACCAGTGGTTACTGCTGGGTGACCTTGCACAAATTAGCTAACCTCACAGTATTCTCAATTTTGTTAGCCCTGTTTTACAGCTCATGATTCTGAAGTTTGGAGCATCTTGACAACTTGTTTAAATCGCTTCGCACTTTAGTGTAAGAACTGGGACCTTCTATAGAATTGTCAAGTCCCCTGTAAAGATAGGATTCATTTCCGTTAGCACCAGCATTGTATGAGTTCAAGGAATGTCGCTTAACAGGCTGTCGTTTGAAACTAGAAGTCACATTTCTCATTAAGGAGGTTAAACGTTTTCTTCCCCCTGGCCATTCAATTCTATTCAGTAAGCATTATTTAGAAAGCAGGCAGAAGAAAGGCAAGATGGGAGAGGGCTTTGGGTTTGAAGCTTTGGCTTTGAAGCCAGGCTTTGCCATCTAATCTGTGCTCAGCTTTCCCTTCAGCAGAATGGAAACCCTGACACATAAGCTGTAAGTGTGTTGGGATGCGTAGCAATAATAAATGTACATAGTAGGCATTCAACTAAATACAGCTTTTCAAAAATACACAATTTTTTGTGTGCTTGCTATTTGTCAGGAACCTTGCTACACACATGAAATACAGAAAATTTAGCCCTTACCTTTGGGCTCACCCTGCAGGAGTTTGTAATGGTTCTTCATCGAGTAAGGACACTAAGCCAGTCATACATGCTGCAATTATTTTCTCCCAGTGTACTTTTAAATTTTGTTTACATTCTCAATTCTCTGAGATGTTTCCTTTTTGTGTAGTAAATCTGATTTTTCTTCTATAATTAATTTGCAGCCTTAAACTCAGAAAGCCCTTCCCTACCTCTCGGGTCAAATTAATATTCACCTATATTTTTTCTAGTTCTTTTACAGGCTTAGTTTTTCACATTTAAATCTTTAATCCACCTGGAATTCATCTGGCTGTGTGGTTGTAAGGTGCTGAATAGTTACCTTTTTAAGACACGTTTGTGGTGATGCTGGCTGATGGGACTAGCTCCCTGGGCTTGTGCCCATTTCTTCCTCAATAATTTCCCCTCTGAGCTGCCTGCCGTGGCCATGAACTACCCATCTTTGAAAAGGCCCAGGGGAAGAAATACACACCTATGGGTTTATCCCATTTAGTTGCTTCATTTGTAATGCAGAATAATAAATGTCAACTCTTTTGTCTCAATCATCTAAGTGTGGAGACTGACAGAATATTTTGCATAAAGTCTAAAGGTTAGGGCCTCCCTAAGCCCAGAGAAAAATGTGGGGGAGGTGAAGTCCTGCCATCACCCATTACCACGCCCGCACCCGAACTTCCCTCGTCTGCCTATCATCTCTTCCCCGTATGCACATCTTTTCCAGATGGACTGTGGAGCCATTCATGCAAGGGAGAAAAAGGTCTAGTAGAAGAATCATCACCAACCCACCCACCCCTTCCTCAGTGCATTACTGTGGTCCCTTAAAAACTGTTCCAGGAACTTGACTTTCTCAAGATGTGGGAAAACAGTCTCCGTGTTAGTCTGGCTGGGAACTCAGATGCACTTCCCTCAGTTCTAGCGTTGTCCAGTTCTACGTAAGCGGCTCCAGGCAGGCAGGGGCCGCTGCCATCCTCCCATGGAGCGCCTTGGGCAACCTTGTATTAGCACAGTGTTGGAAATCAACAAATATGTACTGAATTATAGTCTTTAATAGCATCACCATCTTCCATCTACACATGTCATTATCTAATGCTTCCCCAAATCAATGATGTTTACCACCCCCCTTGTTTAACATCTAGGAAACATCCACGTGTATTATCTAGGTCTGCCTTTCAGACCCTAAGCTGGAGAAGATTAAATACTGATGGCAGCTCCCTGATTTTTCTCCAAAGGCAGCCAAAGGCTAAGACCCAACCCACTGTCCTGTTATAGATAGCACATCCAGGATGACACAAATGTGCGGTGCTGAGTCTGAAAGGCATTATTAATACCCACATGGTAGGCTCACAAGCGAGGATGTAAAATCACTTTGTCAAAGCAAACATTTCTCTTGAGGGGCATCGGCTCAACCTCAAAGAGAGAGTGATGACCACAGCCCACAGGCAGCGGGGCATGAGCAATTTACTGCTGCTAGGCAATTAGTGTTGCTAGAAAAAAATTGCTTTCATTTAAAATTCTCTTTAAACCATATGTATCATGGCTCATGGGATAATTTATGTATCATTAGAAACCAAGAAACATATATCACACTAGTAAATTGTCTCTTCCATTCACCATGGCTGATGGCTCCCAGGGGTCTTGAAGAAGTCAGAGTTTTGCTGTCCTCGTTATGGAAGGTGGTGTGGAGATGTGCATGTGAGCCCATTTATCTTCTTATCTAGTCGCTGGTTCTCCGGCAGAGACGGATGATGGGAGAATCACTTGCCATCTTTTTCACCCACTGCTTTGCAGCATCATTTGCTGTAAACAAGCCCAGAGTAGAACAGCCCTGAGTTATACGGTTTTCCCTACAACTTCAGTATCTATTTTGAGATTTGGTTCATCTTTAAGACCTCCCAGAGCTCATGTTATTTTCTCCAAAACACAGCATGTGGAACAACTCTACAGCTTCCCATTCAAAGATGGGCCCTTCATTCCAAAAGCAAACGGCTGCAAAGAGCTTGGAGAGAGTGCCTGCCTGTCTGGTGTGCGGAGAGGGTCCCAAGGGACTTCACTGAGCAATGTTGGGGGTCATGTGGCATCTGGGCACATGTGCTCAGGTTTACAAGACGAACCACCCAAAGCTGATTCTCTGTCAAGGGAAAAACGAAATGGGAAGTTGGAAAATGAGGCTCTTCATGGATAGGGGGTGGGAGAAGCTGAGCAGCCCCCAACCTGCCGGTGTGACATGGAAATGGCTTTGGCCAGTATCGCCAACCACAGAAGTTCCATCTGTGGAACAGAAGGGGTCAGATGAGAAGCAGCCACACGGCCACTTATCTGTGACGACAGAGACTGAAAATCATGACGCACCCAGAAGTCTATCAAAAAGTAATTCCCGCTTCACTCTTTTCTTATGTTAAATTTCCGTTGTTTTAAAGAAAAAGTACAATGCTGGGATCCTAGCCTTTCCTAAAACGCCATGCTTCCATCATTGAGTTCATCTCAGAGTTAGTCTTAATCGTCAGAATTTGCTACATAATTTATGGGGCCCTCTGTTTAAAACATACGAAGGATTGCAAGGCTGTGAAGGCAGAAGATTAAGCCAGGCATGGGGTCCTTTTCAGATGCACAGGTCACACAGCTACGAAGCTGCCTCTTATTGGTATTGAGAGCTGGGACCTTCTCAAGTATTTAAAAAAGAGAAGACAAAGGTGGACAGCACTCTCTCCAGCACGCTGAATCGCCAGCTCCCAGTTCCCGCGCCATCGCTCACCATCCCGTCTAAAGAGCCTCCAACCTGAATGCTGTGCTAGAGTGTCATCTGTGAGGGCCTCCATCACCCTGCCACCCCAAACCTACTCCCTGCATGTTCTAAAAGTATGTGAAGATATTTAGGTATCTGGATATTTGGTAGAGAAAGGCTCTGCATCATTGGAATCCCGTGGTTGAGAAGTTCCAACTTCAAGTCACAGGTAGCAGTATAAAATTTGCTCTGGTTGCATGAAAACAAAGGTGGAGCCAGCTAGTAGTAAAGGGGGGTCTGGATAGCCAGTGTTGCTGGAATAAGTGGCCGCCACGCATGAACGGTGCAGCTGTCTGGAGCCGTGTCTCTGAGCATCACAGCTCTTCATGCTGGCAGGGGCAATCCGTGACCAAGACTATGGCAGCAGTTGAGGGAACACATTTCCCCACTGAACAGCAGCGACAGTGCTGAGCTAGTTTCACAGGGAGGTTAGGAACTTCTCAGTCAAAGGGCTGTGCTTTTCATAAACCTGAGAGTCTGAACCTTGGCCTCTGGGGTCAGGCACCCTTCCCGCCACTCTCATGATTGGGGGGCCTTCAGCAGGGGTTGGAGGGCAGTGCCTGGCTTCTCTTGAAGACCTTTCCCTAAAAACCCTTCCTCATCCCTTGGCACGTGCCACCTCAGATCAGTAACAGCCAAGAGGCAAGCTGACCTGTGCTTTGCACATCCGGACAGATTTGGTTAAGGCAGTGGGCTCCTAGCCGAGGACGGAGGGTCTTGCCCAGGGTGAAGGACTGGGGCCTTCTGACACTTGTGAACCTCCCATTAGGACTGATGGCTTTGCCTCTAAACAGGGCATTTGGGCTGCTCACATCCATGTGCTCCTCCAGAACATACGTGCGAGCTTCAGAGGGCTGAATTAATCACCAGCTCCAGGACAGTGATGGATGTGGGTGTTAGTCTACACATTTAAAATCCTAACCAGAGCAAAGTCCACCAAAAGTGTGTAGTGAGCTCTCTTCAAAATAAAGATCTTTGTGGCTGGTCAAGGTGACAGATTTGTACATTTGCAGACTGTGCAAGAAAAGCTTTCTGAAGATCTAATATTCACTGAGCACTTGCAAGTCATGCCCTGTTCTGTTCACTTTAAAGTTGACTCATTTTATCCTTACGATCCCCACTTTACAGATGAGGAAACCGAGGCCCAGTGTGACTTGTCCAAGAAGACTTGGACAACAGGAGGGGCACAGGCACCCAGGCAGATGGGCTGCAGACTATATGTCTTAATGTCTTCACTGCCCCATGATCTCATGGAACCAGCCTACAAACACGGCACAAAATTGAAAGTAAAGAGTGGGTCAAGTTTCAATTCATTGCCAGGCTTTGCATGAGTTATCTGACTTAAATGCCAGTCGCACAGTTTGTTGAGCTTTGTCATCATCACTGCAAAGCAGGAAGCAAGTTTCCCAGGGCCCCGTGGTTACAGGGTAAGCTGGGGTTTTAACTCGTCTGTCTGCATGGGTCCTACACCCACGTTCTTTTCTATCACCCCAAGCCTGCAAGGCTAAGGATGTTATATGTGGCTTTGAGGGAGTCACTGCAGGCCAAGGATGCACGTTCTATAAGAGCTGGAGACCCCATAATGAAACCAGCAGGCCGAAAGGACATGTCTCCCAACTTGCACAGGGAACTCTCAGGCCGCAGTGGAGGCCGAGGGGAAGAGAAAAAATGGTTTGTCCCAGACATGCCCACTAGCAGAGCGACGAGAACAACATTCAATAAAATCCAAATAAGTCGGTAAAGTGACAACTGTTTGAAATTATTAAAAAAGAGAGAAGACAATGTTTCCACAGACACAGGGTAACCTGGAACAAGATTTTTCTTCCTGAAAGTGTTTTGTCCAGCCGGAGCAAAGGAAGAAAAGGAAACATGAAAGCCAATAAAAGGAAAACACAAGCATGAAAGATCACCATTAATCTTCAATTCAAACGGCAGCCACCGCTGCAGGGTTCGTGGAAGGCTTGAGTAGCAATTCTATTCAGAGACAAACCATGTCCTGGGGGTGCTCAGAGGCGAGTATGTCATCCAACTGCATCCTGAGTCTGGAGTCATGGGAATGGCCTGAGAACTGTGGGTTAAGTGGTCCTTAGTTTAAAAGTTGTAATTCTTGACTTTTTTTTTATGTAAAGAAAGAAGTTTATAACTAAAATGAGAATTTTAGCAAAGTATTCTGTGTCTAGACACGAGTCACTCACTTACAGACTTTAATGGTATTAACCGAAAGATTTCCCTGGGCTAGAGTTTGGTGTGAGCACAGGAAGAAGGTGTGGGGACGAGGAGAGAGGGGTGGGGGCATGAGAAAGACTCAGGGAGGGGCTTGGCGGGAGGAACAGGAGAAAAAGAAGGGGACCCCTGGGACGAGAGTCCTGCCTAATTCAAACTCTGCTCCTCACCAATAAGTGTAAAATAGTTGACCCCTAAGAGAGTTCAAGAATGAAATTAATCTATGCATGAAGTGAGCTTAATTGCAAGTCATTACCATAAATATTTATTGAACAACTTCTATGCACTAGCTTCTACATCGCCTTCACTGCCTTTAAGAAGCTGGGAAATCCCTTTAGGAGACCAGTAGTTGATAGCGATGTGCTCTGAATTTCTCACTAGGTAGAGGTTAAAAGACAGTACATTTAAAAAAAAATAGTAGTAGCTCCATGTGTTATGATAAAAATAAATTTAATTTATTTAGGAGAAAAATACCATCTCTTCTTGCTTGACAAGGGTAAACCCCCACCCCAGTGGCGTTCAGTTGTTAAAACGAGAGACGACCGCTAAACTCTAACGTCCACATGTCATGTGTGTACAGTCAACACTTAGCACAAGGGACGAGGTGTCCAAATGACCCTGTTTCCAATTCAGCCCACTGTTGCCGACATTTTCTTCATGTCACGCTGAAGAAGAAGGCCACAGGAAAACAGACCAAGAAATGTCCACTGCAAGAGGTCTTTTTGTTGACTTAAGTGTAATCTTTAAATGGCTTAATAGTTCTCCAAGCTTCAAGTTTCTAAATTGGCATTGAAACCAATTTTACTTTTGTGCAGACCACAAATTAACAAATGTCTTCTAACCCAAGAATCACTTTTAAAACAAGCCCTTACTTGATGATAAACTCAGATCTTTAAATGTCACTGTTTTACACACTCTGAAATGTGTTTTTTTCCCCATCCCAACACCGTGATGTCGTAAATGAGAAGACTGATACAGAACTTCAGTGTCACTGCTCCATCACACTAAGGCCCAGTATTTGATCGTGGTCTATTCTTCATCATCCACGTTTATAAAAAGGAACTTTGGGACTTCAGTTCTATTCAGGCAGCTGACAGTCAGTCCTCTATCCCACTCTGCAATCAGTATTTTTAGAAGTGCTGGTCCAAGCCATTTGGAGTCCCTCTGCATTTCACTGGACACAGAGACCTGAAACTTGATTATCTTCAGCAGAAGAACTTCAGTTAACAAGGATCAAGTGGTCATCACTTCTACTTCTGTAACAGAAAGGGGGAGAAAGAAAGAGAAAAGAGAACAAGGATTTAAAAATCTCCGAGGTGGAAGAGGAATACACACTCTACCATCTAGGCAGACAGGGGTTGTTGATATGCCGAGTGCAACATATAAGAGGAAGAAAACACACGAAGGACAATTTACATTATTTGTAGTTTGACTGCATGCTTTTGGCAATTTTGAGGAGCTGTCCACCCTCGGTCTCCCTTCGACAAAGCCGTCTCAGTGGCGGTGAGAACAGCAGATTTTCCTCCTGCGCTGTGGTAGGGGAGGAGAAAGGTTAACTCTGCATCTGCTCAACCCAGCACATCTTTCCAAAGAACCCATCATGTTAGAACTAGAAGAGGTTGCAAAGGCCGTCTGTTCCACCCAGATGACACTGGAGGAGCCAGGAGGTTTAGGAAAGGTCATGGGGAATTGGCAGGGTCCAAAACAAGAACCAGGATTTCTGATCATCAGGCCAGAGGCTCTTCAAGGGAGATGGTCTGTGGTGCTTGCTGGACTGCTTGGTTGAAAAAGAACAACCCGACCACGCTCTGCAGGAGGCGGAGCTGTGATCGTTGGGCTGTATGTCCCGGGCACTGGAAGGGGGACCCCGACACCACTATTTGTGATGCTATGATTCCTCAGGTTCCCTCAGTGAGCTCCTTCTCCAATATTTACTCCCCACTCATAGCCTTTCTCAATTTTATTCCATTTTCAGGGTTCCAGCTGTTAAATACACCCAGGTGTACTTAATCTCTAATACATTCAAAGCCATCACTTGTTCCAAGGTTTGTCTGCCTCCATACAAGCCATTTCCTTCATCAGGCCCCATGACCTTCACTGACTCTCTGCAGGGTCTGTCCGGAGCCCCGTGGGTCCTAGGCTTTGATCTAGCTATTCGGCTACAACTGATCTGCTGACTTCACCCATGATCGCCTTTGGTAACAGCCACTTCTGCTTTTATCTTTGACGTCCTCTTTCTTCAGCATCCTAGCTCTTCACTTGATGTTCTTTTGTGGACTCTCCTGTTCCATTTCATTCTTTCCTTCTTCACGATGGGCAGATCCTCCTTCCCGTGAGGCACCTGTTCCACAGCCCTTAGCACATCGTAGGAAAAACTCTCTGCTGAGGTTGCTCTGATCTTCTCACCACTCAGACCCAATCTTATCAGTCAGTCTTCCAGCCCACTCCTTAAATCTTTCACTCATTCCATATGGCTGCACAAGAAAATATTTAACAGCCTCCTGGGGCTTTTTGTGGTACAAACCAAGGTCCAAAAATCAAACACCAAAACCTTAGAGCTACTTTCCAGAATTCACAACTACATGTTCACATGGGTCTTTTTTTTGTGGGTTTTTTTTTCTTTTTTTACAGTTAACTACGTATTAGAAAAGCAACTCTGAGAGACTTCCATAAGTACCTCTTCGGAAGCAGCTGCCTATTGAGAAAATTAATTTCCCTTTATCTCGGCTTCCATGGCAACAGTTTAACGCACTGAGAAGATAAAATGGGATTTTAAAAACTTAAAAACTCTTCTCAGAAGACCTCGTTTCATATTTACCAGACATTCTTTGGAAAGGCTCAGTCATACCATTTCATTCCCAAGATGCGGTATGAATTGATTAACAGAAAATACATCCTGTGATTTTAAGTAGCAATTATGTTCTCCCATCTTCCTCCAGGAATCTGTTTTAGAGTCCTTCTCAGAACACATTAGTCGGGGATACCTGGCCCTTGACTTCAGGTGAAAACAAACATGGGCACAATTAAGAAAATTATCCTCACCTGACCCCCATTCTAGTCCCCAGGCCACTGTGTGGAGGCTTTGCCACCAGGTCCAGACCACTTTCGTTAAGTGCCCTGATGAACAGAGAGCGAGAGGCAGCTGGTCCATGAAGACCCACTGATTTGCGTTTCCAGCCAAGGACACGCTCAGCATCCTCTCAAGCAGGTCTCCTGCTCTGCTCAATAAAGGTTATCGGTACCACAGATACTGAAATGGGGAAAACACCTTTCATGTGCCCAGAGCTCTACCTCTGCAAGTAAGGGCTTTGACCGCTCCTTGGGCCAGCTCCCCCTCTTGACTCCAGGGACATAGCTCGTGCCTTCTCATGAGTCTCGTGATACTCCCAGGAGATTTCAACCATGTCACACAGCTTTCTACTTTATTGTATAAGAAGCAATTCATTTCTAAAGCCAATTGCTGGGGGAAGAAAGCAAGGAGGGGCGCATTCTTTCCCACAGTCAGCTGGCTGCTGAGTGTGGCATTCGCCCTGGGAGGACTCTCTGTTCAGGCAGCAGAGCGTCTCATCTCGGGAGCACGGAGACCTGACTAAACACAATACTGACCTCCTCAGGCAGCAGACGCGGGACAGGAAGGCTGAGGACTCCTTCTGACACTTCTCTTTGCTGCTGCTCTCCTTCAGGAATTCCTGAAGATCCGTTACAGGAAACCCATTCTGTTGGTATTTCTTTAAAAAGTGCACAGTGTTGTTACCTTACTTACACAGCATGAGAAATTGCTCCCTTTGTCAACAAACCAAACCCATAAAATGAAACTGCTAAAATGAAACTCTTCCGCTTTGCTAGCTCAGATCCAAGAACTGGTATTGACAATGATCAGTCGATCTGTCGGTCCCTTGAAGGCCAAGCCAGGGCCACCATGGGAACAGAGAGCGATCCAGAGGGTAACGCCAGACAGCGAAGCACGGCGGGGCCGCGGAGGGACAGGTCAACAGGAGTGAAGGAGACAGCCATCTAAAGCTTTGATGCCAACTGCAAGACCAGGTAAGAGCTCCCCTCCCCTACGCTACCCAAGTAGCGTCTGGCTGGGAAGTAATCCCTATTTCCTCTACTTTTGTAGAAGTTGGCTGCTTAGTGAGGCAGAAGGCAGTAGGTTCCTCCCAGCAGACACACAGACCCTGAGGGGCCTCCCCTCGCTCTTAGTGAGGTCACCCACCAGGGCCCTGGGGCTTGGCGGCCCCACAGGGACACCGTCATGTCAAGGACAGGCACCCGCAGTGCAGGAGCGCTGCTCTGTCTCCATGCCCAGCCCTGCTGCAGAGCCAACACCCATCCCTGCGGGAACAGGAGTCTCCCCGCACACAAAGAGCCCAGGAGTATTTCCAATGGACTGGCTTCTTCTTAGTTAGTCTGACAAGGGTTCAGTAAGTGGACAATGTCCCAAGGCACGGACAGGGCACCCCTGGTGGCTCAGATGCTGGCCCCAAGCAGGATTTCCCAAGCCTGACCATCTGCTGTGGAGGCACCATCGCCCGAGGCAGCAGGATTTCCTTCAAGCTACAGATCAGTTAAACAGACCCGATCTGAAAGGACCCACCAGGTGGCTAAGGAAGGCAGGAAGCTCAACAGTCACAAAAGCCACAGCTTTCATAACCTAAAGGACACCGCACCGCACAAGCAGCATCCAGTGTACGAGGTGAGCCGGCATCTGGGTGGTTGTCAGGGTGACGGCCACCCCTTATCACTGAAACTCACTCCTCAAAGTCTAGGTCCCCGGGCAGGCAGGTGCGCCTCAGTGCTGAGGCAGGCAGCCCAACCACTTGATTTACCAAACTCAGCCCGTCCTTACCCATTTCCTTCCTCCTTCCCACCTCCACACCAGCCTACTCCGATCTGGGTGCCAGGGACCATGTCCTGAGTGCATATTTAAAACTAACTTCCAGCATCTAAAAAGCTTCTTTCCTACAAAACTCAAAATCTAAGTAAAATTATAGTATTTTAAGTAAGCAAAAAAAAAAAGTAATATTTTCTTATGTTCCGGTCTAAACAGAATTTGCAATCATTTTTTGGCAGGAAATAATGATAATTGCTTACCTTAATGGTGTCGTAAGAATCTGTAATAAGTGCAATGAAAAGGCTGAGAATCATGTATATAAAAAGGCTGATGAAGGAATATAAATACAGGCGACTGAACAGCCACACCAAGAGGCTCTTCTGCTGGATGTGGGCAAAGGTTGCGTACATGTCATCACCGTTGACCAGCGAGAACAGACACTCAGCAACTGTGTTCAGGTTTTGAAACTGGGGAGGAGAGGGGAGACCAAAATTAGTTTTTGAGACATATTATCCAAAGAAGCCGAGAACTGACTGGTTAGCTGCTGGCTTTGTTGAAGATGTTGCTGCCACTGGTATTAACGTGCACTTGGAAGCATCCGGAATACCACAGGCAGGAAAGTATTATTCAAAGCTCCCCTCCACGCTCACTAAGATCATCCCTTGACGCTGCCTTCAGTTTTCTTCTTTGTTCTTTTTATACATTTGTGGTCATATCATCTAACAATTTCGGATCCAGATTTTTCTTTCTTCTCTACTTAACATCATAGTCTTACATTATTCACAATTAGAGGGTACTGGTTACAAAACAGACCATTCCTTGGAAAAGTCCCATGTGAGTATTTCCCTGTCACTGGACACCCCAATCATGTTTGCTATTATGAAGAACAACGCAATGGACATTTCTAAGCGTGGTTTTTTTTTTCCCTGTTCTTGGATCTAAGTGATGAACATTTTTAAGGGTACAATCCACCATAGTGCTTTCTAATGACAGAACTGCAGCAGCTGTGTGGATGGGCCGGAGACACAGGCTCGAGAAAATTCTGTTGATGAATGGTCTCGTATTAAGGCTATGGGATTAGTTAGAGATGCTTCAGATTAATCAGGGAAACTGGAAACGAGCGAACACTGCAACCAGAAGAGGGGCAGGATCTGATATATGTTCCTAAAAGGTAACTGTGGCAAAGACGTCCCAGAATGGGAAAAGCCGGGGGGCCGGGGTGCCAGTGAGAGTGAGTGCAGGTCCCAGGATTGCAAGGAATCTGGGGAAACGGAGGAGGAAGCTGGGGAAGAAGTAAGTCTGGGAGGGGAGGGACTACTGAAGGACGGATGAGGCGAGCCTGAGGGGCCCGGTAGGCATGTGGACACGAGGCAGTCAGCTGGAGGCTGGCTGGGTGGCTGCACAGCCCTGGGGAGCAGGGGCCGGGCAGAGGCTGGCGTGGAACCCCGAAGTCCCGCGGCCCACTGCCCTGGCTTGCTCGGTTCATAAACGACTGCCACGTTGACCAAACACACACAGCAGGTGCTTAATAAATGAATATCTCTGGGGCCAGAGGGCTCAATGTCAGATGAATGTGAAAAGCTTCTATCTAAAGAATGATAATAACTTAATATAATTTTCAGAAATGCAGATGGAACAAGTTACTGTAGAGCTTTGCACCGATTCTATCCTTAGCAGCAGGAGCCTGGGTGACCATTAAGTCAGCGAGTGTGGCTCTGGGGACAGGAGATGAAGGTCTCTGGGACATCTCCATCTGGGAGCCGTGCTACTACGTCACATGTAACCCAAACCCATCACCACTCCGACCCAGAAAACGGGCTTTCCTTCCAAATATGTCAGTGATTCCAGGCTTCTCCCAAAGAAACACTTCTCCAAGATAATCAAGCACTTAAAACTTGTGTTGAATTGATTAATCTTTCCCACTCAAGAATCTAATAAGCTCTGTCTGTTCCTATGATGTTTCTCTGATCCACACTGTCTACTCCATTCTGATGTCAACACTTATTACAGAAACTTCCAAGGAAGCCTCCCTCACTCCCACCTCTTCAGCCTCCAGTCCAAGCTGCAGTAAAATCTAAACTTCATAGCATATAGCCTTCAGGTCACTTCTTTTGCTTAACAATATACAAAGTCTGGATGCAAAGTGAAAACCCAAACCAAGAAGGTAGGAGTAAGTTTCCCCTTAATGTGGTCTCATCCCACCCCTTCTGTGGCAGCATTAACATTCTGTACTTGCCTCTTCTTGCAAAACCCAGCCCATTTCTCTGTCTTTAAATCATGGGATTTATTCTCTTCATCTGGTATATTCTTCCTCTTCTTGTGTCCAATTAAGTCAATGTTGAGGGACTATTTCAAACTCTACTTCAAGGCAGACTCCCTTACATACATCTGGAGAAAACTCTAATTCGAAAAGACACCTGCATCCCAATGTTCACAGCAGCACTATTTCAAATAGTCAAAACATGGAAACAACCCAGATGTCCATTGACAGAGGACTGGATAAAGAAGATGTGGTATGTATACACATGTGTATACAATGGAATACTACTCAGCCATAAAAAAGAATAAAATAATGTCATTTGCAGCAACATGGATGGATCTGGAGATTATCATACTAAGTGCAGTAAGCCAGAAAGAGAAAAATATCATATGATGTCACTTATATGTGGAATCTAAAAAATGATACAAATGAACTTATTTACAAAAGAGAAGGAGACTCACAGACATAGAAAACAAACTTATAGTTACTAAAGAGGAAAGTGTTGGGGAGGGATAAATTAGGAGTTTGATATTAGCAGATACAAACTACCATATATAAAACAGATAAACAACAAGGTCCTACTGTACAGCACAGGGAACTATATTCAATAGCTTGCAATAACCTATAATGAAAAAGAATATATATATATATATATATACACACATACATATAACTGAATCACTATGCTGTACATCAGAAACTAACAACATTGTAAATCAACTATACTTCAATTTTTTAAAAAGGAAGTGAAGGAAAAAAAAAGACAGATGCCCTGGCAGCCCTTCTGTTCTCTGCATCAGTAAGAACCACAGAGTAAACCACTGGTTGGTCTTCTAATTGGTTTATACGTACTTCTCTGTCCTCCCACCAACTAGCAAACACCACGTCCTACCCTCCTACCCTCCCTGCTCCACGGCTGGATGCACGGGGAGAGAGCACGTGGGTACTCCAGACAAGAACCATGCCCGTGGCTTTGCTGCATCAGCAATGGCTCTGAAGAGCCGGACAAGTGTCATTCTCCACAGAGACCTGGAGGGAGCATCCATCTGAGCAAGTCACTTAATAATACACACATTAGTTACCGGTGAGACAGGCAGTTCCCAGAGTAAATATTTTCCATCCCCACCACTAGCCTTAAGACAATGAAGTTTAAGTGTGTTTCTGTGGCTATCAATCACAACTCTGACAGCATCATTAATAATTCACATTTCTCATAGTTTCTTTTGAAATCTGGCCAGTTCCTTTCTTTAGTGTCAAGAACGCCTGCTGGTCTGTGTTTCAGGTTCCAGAGCTGCCAGTTGGTGGGCACGCAGCAAATTCATCCTTTTGTCTCCTGTGCTGTTACTTAGAATCAGTCTAGACACAATACCTGTCTCAACATCAATGTTCTTTACCTCCTTCTTCTCGAGGCACATGAGATTTATTTTAACCCACCAAAAAGTTAAAACAGAGACCCGATAAGCTAAGTGACTGGTACACACCCTATCATTTTGTACCACAAGAAGTGGCTGTCAGCCAGTCCGTTTCATTGACCAAAATCCATAGTAGAAGTGAACTTCAAAAATACTCAAGGTAAGTAGAAATAAAGTCTTAATATGCTTCCAGTCCAGAAGAACTGCCTTCATGGAAAATTGCTTTGGTTCCTAAAAGCTTATAAGTCCCTGGAAAGCAGGCACTATTGTCTGTTTCTTGTTCATTCAACAAACTGGTTGATCCCCTACCATGTTCTCTGCACCACACTGGACATGAGGAACACAGAGGGCAATAATCCACGGTCCCCGCAGCCAAGAACTCGGGCTGGAAGAACCCAATAGCATTTGGTGCACAGAAGACATATAATAAATATTAAATGGGTATCTCCATCAAGCGTCCCCATAGGTACTAGAGGACCACAGTGAGACCCCAAGCATTTGTTCCACAAAATTATAATTTTGCGATTGAGCCAAAAAGAACTTTCATTTGAGTGAAAACATAACCTGTAGTGGCTTATGTCAGAGAACGACAGAAAAATTCCCTTCAAGAGATGGTGCTAAGAACCTGATGCAACATCCCGGTAAAATATTTTAACCAGAGAATAGTTCTCTGGAATAAGAGAGGTGCTTGGCTAAAACTGGAAGCCTTGAAAGCACAGAGATGTAATGTGGGTGGCATCAGCGAAGCCCACTGATTTTTCATGATCACTTGTAACATGGGGACAATGCCAGTCTACGATTTACTCTTCACAGTAAAAAAAAAAAAGTCTTCTGGAAACATCAAAGCCACGTGAGAGTAATGTTCTTGGAATCCTCGCCTTGAATTACTAAACATCAGCATCTCTAGCCAGGCGTGCCCAGGCATTCTGAAAGCACGTTGTGCCAGCGTCCATTAGTGCTGGAATCAACATCACAGGACACTTCTTGTATTTTTACTCTCTCAGTTGAAATCTGAAATTTCTCATTGAAATCTGATGTCTAACAGGAACCCAGAAGCTAAAATGTGGGATTCCTGCTGCCAGTCAAACAGCAGGGTGAAATTCTAGTTTCCCCGATCCCGCCTCTCTGGAGGTTTTTATTTGTATGTTTAAAGAAAGAGTTAGCTTCCACACCCAAGGTTGCTGTGATTCCAGAAATTCGAGAAAATGCTCACAATGGTGCCCAGGTTTTCAAGGCTTCAGACAATACTGATTCAAGAGGTGCTGGCTTTGAGGATTTGGATTAACTTGGAGGGGGCAGTAAACATTTCTAAATTCAGATTCAAAGAAGAAATAATACAGAGAAGAAAAGCACAAAAGCCCAGAGCCAGCCTGAAGGTTTCTCCTCCTTCTGATCAGTGCATTCGCTGAATTAACCTACCTACGCCTCCCTCCAGTGTATCAGCCTGGCTAGAGATGGGAGATGGAGGTCATAAACAGACCTGCTAGGCAACCCCAGAGATACAGATCTCATCTCCCGACTCCTCCAGGGGAAGTGGAAGGCTAGTGTGAGGTGAGAGACACCACATCCAATACGGCAGCCGCTAGCTACGTGGGGCTTTTGAGCATCAGATATGCAGCCAGTCCACATTGCGATGTGCTGTCCAGACAAAACACACACCAGATTTCAAAGACTGAGCACTCCCAAAAAGAATGTAAAATATCTCAATGTTTTATACTGAATACGTGCTGAAGTAATATTTTTAATGTATTGGGTCCAATACAATGTATAATCAAAATCAATTTCATCTGTTTCTTTAAAGAAAAATTTTAACGTGGCTACCAGAAAATTTGTAGCCCTCGTCATATTTTTATGGGACAGCGCTGATCCAGAGCGTCCCCATCTCACCTGGGTTCTCTGAAGGGACACAACTGACGTAAGAACATGCAGTCAGACTCACAAAGCAAGTAACATCATTGTCCACAAGGTCACCTGGACACACACAGAGAGAGTAAGACCGGCTCTCCTCTCAAGGTTGATCTACTCTGGAGCCAAACGAAATGCTGTTTAGTAATGGTCTGTTTTAGATAATGCCAAGAAAAGCCCTACTGGGTACTGGTCAAAGCGTGTGTATTGGGGTCCGGCAGACCTGAGTGTGAGTCCTGTCTCTGCCATTCGCTAGCTATGCAACCGCAGGAAAATCATCTAACATATTAAGATCCCTATTTTCTGTAAAAGGATAATAGTATTTCCCCATAGGGCTACTGGCGGGGAGCAACTGGGGGACAGGGCCGTGGGCACCACATCTGTCTAGCACATAGCATTTGAGAATGGTAGCTATTTTAGTAAAATTCAAGCAACATTTTCCAAGCACCTTCCAGAATAACGACGGGGTACGGTAGACAGAGGGCGAAGGAGATGGCACCACCTGCCCCGAGGCCCTGTGAATTAAAGCAGAAGTCTTAGGCTCAGTGTTTATTCCACGTGGTGCAACACTGCCCTCTAGTGACAAAAATGTGGACAGGCGTTCAGAGCAAGAGGCAGATAAGGAAGAAAAATGTAAATTTTCCTGGGCACTAAGGCAGTAAGTTCTCCATATCAGAAAGATCATATCAAAGAACAATTTTTACTCATGAGTCACCTTTAAAGCAGTGGAATGGAATTGGAAGAGCAGTAAGATTATCAAGATTTACTATTAACCCAGAGATTGTCACTTTGTTGCTTTATACAGTGTCTCAGGAAGGAAAACTGTAATTCTCTTCGCACATGTTAAATGTGACCCTTAAAGAGGAGAAAGCCTGGGTGTCGGCCAAGTTCCCAGGATTTATTTTAGTAGCACCATGCCGGGAGTTTGGGTTTTGTGGATTGCTCACTCCTTGTGAATAGTCGGTAAACCAGACTTGATCATGTTTTTGTTTAATGCAACTGTCAAGGTCAAAATGTAAGGCTGAGCCGTTAACACCAACGTCAGTGCAGTCCTTTACATTTTTGCTTCTTTTCTCCTTGCAGAGGACCTGAGCCAGGACAACAGCACCCTGGGCCGTTGAGGAGATTAAGTGAGAGAGAAGGCAGGAACGGCAGCACAACCAAGGACCGAGGGCTGGGCGCTGTTACCTTCACGTCTGCTGCTCCTGCGGCTCCAGCTGCCGGAGGCCCATGGAAGCAAAACTATAAGATGCAATGACCACTTTTACTTTTTCTGGTTTGAAAACAAGACCTACCTAATTTTATTTCCTGCTCTATCTATCAACAAAACTTAAAATCGTTTTAAGACAAGAACACCTGACCAGAACTTGGATGTCCCTGAGATTAGGATACTGATCTTTAACAAGGCACTAAGATGACACTGTAACCAAAACCACCTGCAAAGACAAAGATGTGTTATCGTTTTAATCATAAGCCTAATATGGTCATCCTGGGCAGCCTTCACCTCCCTCCATTCTCCTTAATTAATCTGGATGAAAACCCTAATATTTTAAATTGGAAAGGCTTTGTAATACTTCATTTCCCTTTTTATTGCAGTGATCTCGTGTCCAAAGTTTCTTATTTGATGATCAGCTGGGTTAATATGTGACCCCTCGAGCCAGGCCCAGACAGTTATGAAGTGCCCTCTAGTTTCCCACAGGGCTTGTTTCAATATCCCAAAGTCACTTCAATATCCGGAAAAGGGAAAGAAAAAGAAAGCTGATGCAAAGATACATGCTTGCTGATGTCAAGAGTGTGTGCGAGGGCAAAGCGGGACAAAGCTCAGTGCTAGAAGCGCACTTTTTAGGGTCTCAGGTGCCTACTGTGCAGACGGAAGACTTAGTGCTCCACACCTTGTTGTGATAGGGTCCGAGGACAATCCAGCCGCAGAAGGTGTACCCCAGATAGATCATTCCAGCGCACGCGCAGAAGCGAAGAACCTTTGGCAGTGAGGCTTGCATCGTTAAAATGAGCACCTGGGGGAAAAAATCAGCAGAATAGGGGCGATTTCAAAAGCTGCTACTGGAACCCAAAGAAGAAATGAACCGCAATCCCAGTGACGCCCCCAGTGCCCACATCCTTACGTTGTAGGCTTGGAAATAACCCAAGTATCTGATGACGCCAACCCAGACAAAGAGCGTGGACGTCCCAAGCAAAATGCTGCATAGGTTGTAATTTGTGAGATTCTAAGGAATGAAAACACAGACATATAAGTAAAACATTCTACTCCACTCAGCTTATGAACCTCCCTTTAAACAGACGGGAAAAAAAGAATGGACTGCCTGCCTCTTCCTCTACATTGATTCTGCGGGTTTTTCAACTGCAGAAGGAAATAATAGCGAGCGCAATTCTAAATGTGTTTCTCAGTTCCTTTTAGTATTTCAAGTGGTTAAACAGAATTTTTGTTCAAACGATATCCTGAAATAGAAACTGCACTTACCACTGACCTGGGCATTAAAGAACATAAACCAATGGTGTTTGTTAAATATTAAACGATATCTTTCAGTTAGTTCTGAAAGAAAGCTCCAACATGATTTGCTAACAGTTCCTGCTCGCAAGGACCTCCAGATCTAACTGAGGAGATGCACACACACACACACAGTTCTCCTATAATTCTCACAATTCTTATATGCTACGTGCAACGAGAGACACACAAGGGCTTCCCACGGGCATGACCCTGGAGCAGTGCTGGGCCTGGAGGACCGGCGGGGAGAGCATTGCAAGGAAGCGGGCAGAGACTGAACGAAGGCATGCGCTGAGAGCCTGCCAGATGTCCCAGAGGGGCAGCACTGGTGGGTCAGGAGGGCGAGGGTGGGAGGGAGGCAAAGCGAGGTGACAAGGCCCCTGGAGGCCACTCTGATGGCTGCTTCATCCCAAAGGGCATCCCTGAGGCAGAAAGGATTGTCACAGCAAGATAGATACTTCCAGAAAAATCACACTGATAGCTGTGGGCATCGATCTGAGGGGTCTAAGGCTGAAGGCAGGACAGCCAATGAGGAGTCTGCTGTCGCAGTCTGGGCCAGAGAGGAAGACAGCCTGAAGGAGCCAGAGCAGCTGGATGGATGAGAAGGAGGTGCTTTTGTGGTCAGGAGGTAACTCTGGAAAGATTTGCTAACAGATAGCGTAGCCCGGGGCAGTGGGTAGGGGGAGAGTCAAGATTTGGTCATGAGATTAAATCAGCTAAGTTACACAAAGTGCCAAGTGCCTGGTGGGGACTGAAAGATCTCTGCCCTCACCCCATCCGTCAGCACACCTATCGGTCATGGTCGGGCACCCCTGGCTTTTGGCAGGATTGGCCGTCGGATCAGCTCTCCTTTTGCAACTGAGTAAATAAATACATAAATAAAGCCCACCCCAGCAACCGATCTTCCCAAACTTCCATTCATATTTTGAAGATGCTGCCCACGGAACAGGTGTGAGGAAAAGAGAAAGCGTGCGCGTCAGGGAAGTCTTGGTGAGGACCACCTGTCCTGCAGTGCGGAGGCCACCAGGAGAGCACGAAGCACGCCAGGCTTCGAATGGGCTGCCCTCACCTTGGCTTTGATCTCCATCTTCAACACCGAGCCAATGACTGTCATGAGGTCGCTGGTGATCACCAGGACGTACCACCCGTTGACGAACTCCCACTGGTCGGCGTCGCACACCTGCCGCTTGTACTTCTCCAGGAAGAAGTTCAGGAATCTCTGCGGCAAATATTTCAAAAGAGCATTTCTTACAAACCACACTGCTCTCTGGAAGGAGCCGAGGGCGAGACAGCGCTCCCACCTGCAGGATGACCCGGCACTGCCTGTTCCACCTGGGTGGGTCCTGACGTCGCGGGTGGGGATCACCGCCACACACTTCCACCATCTGCCCCCGCCAGAGGTGAGCGTTCCGGTTAACTCAGCGAAGCTAACTCAGACGCTGAGCACGGTGCTCTAGCTCCAACAGACTCTCGTGGAAATCGCTAACACACAGTACGTGCCAAATACTTAACGTATTCTCAGCTCATTCAACTAGACAGCAGCCCCGCGAACAGGCACCCCTGGCCCTACCTTCCTGAGGAGGCAACGGACACACAGGGAGGCCAGGCCAGGATTTGACCCCCAGCCTCCCATTTTCTGAGCACGTGCTCCCGGGGTCCCCCCAGCACACTGGCCGAACCCGGACCCCGACCTTGTATTCAGAATAGCTAGGGATTTGGGGGGTGGGTGCGGTAAGACAAGTGGATATTTACAAAATAAACTGACAAAGGTCAAGAATTGGAAAAAGAGAGTGTAGACTACTTCCTTGCTCCACAGATGGCACTGTAACGACTTCCTATTTCCCCAGACCCAGTCTGTATTTATACACATGCCACAGACCAGAGTAAGATTTGTGGGGAGCTGGAGTATATATATTCACCAGAGCCCCAAGGATAAGAAGGTACAGTGAAACTCAGGGGAGAATTTTAGAACTATTTTAAAAATAAAGCATTTTATGCTTCATCATAACCCACTTACCACACTTCCTTGTCCAAATGAACTTTGATTCGTAGACAAAAGGTGAAACCCACACATATTATTACTCTGTTCTGAAGGTCACTCCTGCGTTTAAAAGGGTCTCATTTATTCCAGAAACATTCAAAAGCTTGAGAGCTCACCACTGTGCACCTGCGCTTGCTAGCTTGGGTTTAAGCAGGTAATCGTCCAATTCCTCCTGACGTGCTAGGAGCTCGGACCTACTCTTGCATCTCAGGCTGATGAATGCCTCGCAGGGGCAATCACTCACAGGAATCTAGTTCAGTCAAGGGCCCCAGAAAGGGCAGGATGACCCAATGTCGGGGACCCACTGTTTGGACCAACTGAAGGCGGAGGCCACGAGGGGAGGGAGAAAGTTCCAACACACACTTACCTTTCGTAACCTGAGAGCAAGAACAATGGATCTTGTGCACAGAATGAGAGACGCCAAGCAAATCACAATGACGAATGCATCAAACACCAGGACATACTGAGTATTTTTCTGAACTGGAGGAACAAAAACAGAATTCAAAGGTCAAACACACCTTACGTGGGAATAATTTCCAAAACAAGGTGGCCTCTGGAAAGTAAGTCCAAGTTCTAAAGGCTTCAACCTCAAGAACAATCACGCTGCGCTCACGCAGAAGCTCACAGACACGGTCATCGCGCCCCGGTGTTGAGTTATACATTCAGAAACGTAAATTCTTAAAAGGCGCCCTAAAATATATTTCTAAATCTTTACTGTAGAACAGAATTCAAGAGAAGGGTGTCCTTTTGGGCTCCATTCAGAAGAGGCAAGACTGCAGACAAACTCAGAGTTCTTTCCCATAAAAACACCAGCGCCAAGCTCTCCATTAACGAGGGGACGGGCACCGTAAAAATCCCACCGCCCAGAACCCCGTTTCTGCTCCTCAGCCTTACTCTGTGCTTTCTCGGCGAAGAGTGCCAGTTCAACAAGCTTGTTCCGCGTGTGGGAAGAAGAACCGCTTGGGATGAAAGGAAGGAGAGGAGTAGTCAGATTTTTGTCTTGGGACACAGGTGCACAGGGAATGTACTAGAAGAAGATGAAACTGTAACCTAAGCTTCTCTCATACTTCATGGGATTGTCCCAAATCCCAACCATGGCTGTCCCCTGCCTGGCCCGTGCCCACCCTCGTGGTCTTGTCACCTGCCACTTGCTGCCTCCACCCCGGCTCCACCCTGAAGCCACTCTGGTCCTCCTTCCCTGCTCCTACCAGGCTCAAGCTCTCTCTCTCTCTTTCTTGCCTCAGGGACTTTGCACATGCTGATCCCTCTGCCTGGAACAGCACCCTCCCCATCACATGTGTTTGGATTATTCAGCCTTGGGTTTCACACTGAATACCTTCCGTCTCCAGAACAGAATTCCCTGAATTCCCATCTGGATTAGCCACCCCCCAACACCCTATCAGAGCACTGTCCACACCTCTAGCTCCGCTTGTTCCCCTTCACTCAATGGCCACTGAACTCTTCAAAGACAGCACTGCAAGGAGCACAGAGACAGTGTAAAACAGGAATGGACATGGTCTCTAGAGCCCAAGACCTGGGTCTGAATCTTGGCTCTGCACTCAGAAGCCGTGGAACCTTGGCGAAGTTGCCTCAGTTTCCTCATCCAAAAAATTGGGTAGAATAAAAAAAACCCTACATCATAGGGCTGCTATGAGGATTAAGTAAGTTCAAATATAAAAGCACTCAGAACATCCCCATGCAAATAACAACAGCAAACACTTACAGGAGTTACTACGGCCTCATTCAATGTCTACCTTCCCCAGTAAATGACTCGCTCTGGGAGGCAGGGACCGGATGGATTTTGTCCAACACGACAGCGCCTGTGCTTAGCCTAATGCTTCAGGACGCTTACAAATAAATGCAGAGACCCCAGCAGAACATAAGAAGACCACCAAATAACCTAAGTGAGTCCTGGTGAAGGTCTGAGCTAAGTTAGAGGCAGAGAAGTCACAGAAAGACAAGCACAAAGTAGTCAGAGACAAAGAGGAGAGATTCAGCCTGGTCTTTAATGGGACTCCGGGAGTAAGGAAGGTCTGACCAAGGATGACCCTTTTCTGCCTTGGGTAACCTGAACTCAGTCTGGACACTCATAGCAAGAGAAGATGACTCAGCGGCAGCTGATTCTGTGGGTGGGGACACAGCCACCCAGAGAGACTGCAGAAAGAAACAGGGACTAGGAAGGATGGGGGATGCGTGGCCACGCTTGGGAATTAGGACAGATGGGCTCGGGACCGGGATGAAGAAAGGCCAGGGGAGAGGGAAGCAGGGCTGGGGACATGCAACCTGCAGGAGAGTCTTAGGTCAGGGTGCTCCACAGCGACGCCGCTGCAGAGAGGGCATTTAAGAGAAAGATGGGGGTGTGTCCACGGACTTATAAATAACCCCAGAGGAGCACCCATGGCCGAGTGTTTCTCTGAGGGCAGCTCATCCAGTGAGGTCTGCGCACAGACAGCCGGTAAATGAAATTCACTGAGCAAATTATTTAGCCTCACTGAGCTTCAGATGCCTCGGGTACCAGAGGCTTAGCTGCACCAGTTTCATGTGCTGTCAGGAAATCTGGTAAAGTGAACGCTGTGCAGTGCTCCTTAGAACAGTGCCGAGTACGGAGCACTTGCGTCCATCTTTAGCCATTTTATACTTCAGAAGTTTAAGTTATCCCAAGATATCATCTAATGGGTAGGTAAGAAAACTTGTCTTGACAAGAACTCAAGACCTCTTTTTTTTTTTTTTTTTTTTAACCCATGGAATGAGGCAGAGGGAACAGGGGCAGTTCTTGGGAGGGGGGACTGAAATCTCTTTTTTTTTAATTGCGTTATAGTCAGTTTACAATGTTGTATCAATTCTGGCACACAGCACAATTTTTCAGTCATACATGAAATACGTATATGTGTTTTCACATTCTTTTTCCCCATGAGCTACCACAAGATCTTGTATATATTTCCCTGTGCTATTCAGTATAAACTTGTTTATCTATTCTATATATACCTGTCAGTATCTACCGATCTCGAACTCCCCATCTGTCCCTTCCCAATCCCCTCCCCATTGGCAACCACAGATTTGTATTCTATGTCTGTGAGTCTGTTTCTGTTTTATATTTAAGTTCATTTATCTTCTTTCTTTCTTTTTTTTTTAGATTCCACACATGAGTGGTATCATATGGTATTTTTCTTTCTCCTTCTGGCTTACTTCACTTAGAATGACATTCTCCAGGGACATCCATGTTGCTGCAAATGGCATTATGCTGTCATTTTTATGGCTGAATGGTATTCCATTGTATAAACATACCACAGTTATCTGTCAATGGACATTTAGGCTGTTTCCATGTCTTGGCTATTGTAAACAGTGCTGCTGTGAACATTGGTGTGTAGGTGTCTTTTTGAATTAGGGTTCCTTCTGGACCGAAATCTTGAGTAATGCAAGAACAGCATCTAGTACCTTCCTTCCTGACCTAGAACTATAACAAAATCCCTAAGATTGCTTGCAGTGGGCCTTATTTACAGATGAGAAAACTGAGGTCCAGAACTAGGAAGATAAACCATCTCTCCTGCCAGAGAAACCAATATTGTATTCTGTTTTAATTTGACTTATTGAGCAGATTAGTTTGATGTGCTACACAAAGTATTTTATGAACATCGTAATTGCTTTTTTACTCTATTGAGACTATGTCTTTCCCACAGGGACATTTCCCAAACCTGGGTCTGTAAAACACTAGTCCAGAGAGATGTCTCTGCCAACCTGGGTAGGGAAGTCCTATGGCACCCAGTCCTTCCAGGGCCTGAGAAGTCCCCACACACTACCCGGCCCCCTCTGTGACCCTAACCAGGGCATCCCACGCTTACTAAACCCCCTTTCCTGGGACAGCCGTTTATATCGCCCATCAGTGTGGAGTCCCATCCATGAATTCCTGTCTCCTCTGGCTCCCATGCCCAAATGGCTATATTTATAAAATCAAATTAAAGTGAAGATTAGTGGCACACGGGCAATGGGTATTAGAATTCATAAGAGGTAACACGAAGTTTGTATGTGAAAATGGACATTCCCTCATATTTCGCCTCAAGATAACATAGGTAATGACAAGAAAGAGAGAGAAGCTTCAAGGTAAGTGCACGCATAAGAGCAAACCTCAGAACATTTTGGAAATAATGCAAAGATCCCAGCAGATGTCACCCTTGCCTTTGTCCCACTCCCCCAAAGCCAGGGCAATCTATCCACCAGACAGCTTCCCATATAGGGAAAAAAAAATTCCACTTCCTAGGCTGGTTTATAAACCTCGGCTTTTTAAGACTTGTCATGTCATTTTAAATTTGTGGTCTCCTAAGAACAGATTCTGGTTTCAGGGTGCAGTTCTGGGAAAAGCATTGGAAATGTTCGTGTTTCTAGCAGTGAGATTGCGCTTCCCCGCAGCGGCCACAGGAGGGAGCCAGAGCTCCCCCGTTCTGAGTGCAGCCAAGCAAAGCTCCCCAGTGCTCTGCGGAGCCTCCTCGCGGGTAAGGAAGCCGTGTCCTGGCAAACCTGCTTGACTGACTCACTTACTTGATCAAATGACTACTGCAAGCCACGCTTCAGATGCGACAAGGGTTAGCTTTGTTCACATAACATAGCTGCAGCCTCTACTTGGACTTGGAAAAGATGCCTCTGACCTGTTTCTGTTGGGGAGAGTGTCTGCTGAGGGAAAGAAACCACGTTTCAACAGAAACTAAAACTGTGTGTCCTGATCAGAGGCCTGAGTAAGTGCAGTTAACGGAACTTCAAAGCCAGAACGTCAGAATCATGAGGACTCAGACAACTGAAAAGCGACAGGCACAGACTGAATCTAATTTACAGCTAGTACAAAACAGTTAGGAACCACAGGTGTTTTACATTTTGTTCTGATAACCAGGTCAAAGGCAAGTTCAGTTAAACCAAACTGGTAAGTTAAGAAATACTGACCACCCGTCGTTAACATCACCCCGACCCCTCCATGAGAATGGGTTCTGTGTGGCTCACTTTAGCCTGCGGATTAAGAGCTTTTCTCCGGGTGGCGGATGAGGAAAGGACCCAGGAGTGCACAGGCTGCTCTCCGGGCTCTGAAGGCCTTGATCTGTCTCCACTGTCACAGGCTCGGACCAAGTCGTACCTTCTCCAGGAAGCGTGGCTCGACTGCATTTCTCACTCTGTCCCCAGCAGAACGGCCCTCGGCTTTCCCGCGTCTCACACCTCCTGGCCTCCCTCACTTACTCCTGCGCAGGACACGGGAGGGATCTCACAGGCATGTCAGTCCCCCCCGCAGAGGCACTTTCTTCCCCAGAGCGCCCCCAGTGACAACACGCCAGCTCTTGCTCTCAGCGCTTTGCTTTACCTACCAAGCCCTTCAGCACTCAGCATCCTGGAAGGTGAGTACTATTATTACCCTCATTTTGCAGAGAAAGACACTGAGACACAGAAAGGTTAAGTAATTCATCTGAGATCGCAGGCATAACAAACAGAAGCAAAACCCAGACCCAGGCAGCCTGGCTCCAGCAACTGCCCCTAACCACTGGGCAACACTGCCTCCTATGAGATCTGCAATCAACCTTCGCTGATTTGAACAGAAATGCAAAACCTGGTGGGGTATGCTGTACAGAAGTGAATGCTTGCAATGTGGTTTTCTCAAGCTTTAAACCATTTAAATACCCCATGTCCCAAAATAAAGTGTTAAAAATCATCCCTAATCCACAGTGGGCCGGCATACAACGTACTTACTGGATCCGGATATGGTCAAGTCTTTACACTCTTCGATGTTAGCATCACTGTCAAAATAGATTTTGATTTTGCCACTGTGAGCATTGTTGTCAAAGGTAATCTGGAGACACAAATATATGAAGAGGTTACGGCTCAGCAGGAAGTATGACCGACATGCTCGATCAGCTCTGCTCAAAGCATCAGCAGCATCCAAGCAGCGCACTGATCCAAAGACAACTATACGCATGGAAATGTCCTCGTCACCTGACTCCTTCACACGTCCTATTAGCAACCAAGAAATACGGTCCAAGGGGTGAATACCTGAAATTCTGCTAAACCCACATTCATTCAGATTCAGAGAAATCCTAAAGCAAAACAGCCAACCAACCCAAGGAACAAAAATGAGAATTGACCAGTTTTTGACAAGAGAACACGAAGACCTCATTTATGACACTGAATGGAATTTGCAAGCATTTGCTTTCATTTAGTCCTCTGAGTGTGAAATTCTAGGTTTGTTCGAGGCTGGAAATTATTTCTCTATTTGCTTCAAGTGCTACATATGAGACTTTCAGAAGTGACAAAGATTGCTTTGAGGCTCCGGGGTGAATTTAAGATTTCCAAATGCCTTCAGTCTTTCACGTTATGTTCCGAGCACTTAAAGTGTGTGAGTGAAACGTGCAGAGCATTTCGGAGCCTGAGAGAAGTTTTGTAGGGGCTCTCCTTTGGGAGGGAAACGAGCCCTTGAATGCCAGACTTAGTAGAAGTTTCATCATAGCTCATAGGTAGAGAAATGAGGTCTGTGTAGCTTAATTCTCTGGTCTGGTCATAATGATATTCCTGGATGACACTGAGAACGTGTGATTTGCACGTGGCTTGTGCTCAGAGATGCTCAAAGATACTTGTGGGCTTAATCACAGATCACCTAGACATTCAGCTCTCCAAGCTCTTTGCCTGTTTTCTTGATGTGTTTTGTAACATGCAGGTCACCCTGGAGAGATTAATCATGCTACTCTGTGCTGCAGACATCCTTCCTTTTGCCACATGTCACAATTTGTCGTTACTTCTATTCCTTTGGTGACTTGTTTTTCTGTCTGTCTCCTCCACTAGGCTGCAAGCTTCCTGAGGGCCACTGTACCTCTAGAGTGTGGTACCTGCCCCCTGCCAGGTAGGGACTCATGAAACACTTAGTGATCCTTGCTGAAGGACGTACTTGTCTGAATTGCTAAGGAAGCAGTTACATACAACTTTCAGTTTAGCATTCAGCTTTGCCCCTCAAGAAACATGAAAGAAGTAAGGGATGGAGGGGTGGAGAGAAAGGGAAGGGACTGAGGGAGGAAGTGAGGGAGGAAGGGAGGAACTCCATGAAAGAGAGAGGGCGGGTTCCTGCCCCTGCAGAGCAGTCTCTTCTGCGCATGCGCACCCCTCCCAAACTAAAAGCTGCAACAGCGGATCCTTTGCAGACTGGCCTTCAGATCAAGGGGGCGATTTCTGCCTCAAGGATGGAAAACATTTGCTACAATACTTGCAAAGACCTTCCTCTGAAAGTGGGAAAACATGACAGACACTTAAAACACTGGTCATAAACTTTTTTTTTTTTTAGAAGTAATTTGGAGCAGGAAGTCAAAGTCCGCTTTGAAAACTCCTCTTTTCAACCCAGAAATCTAGTTTTAAAAAGTTGAAACAGTCTTGCGTCATTTTGAGAAGTTGTGGCCTCTGGACCAACGATGTTATAAAGTGGCATGAAAACTGTTTTAAACACAACTGCACCTAATACATCTATTAGCTGATGGTAAAAAAGTGGCTCAGTAAAACAGACACTTGCCGTGTTCTGAAAGACGTAACAGTCTGGTAACTCTCGGGAGTGAATGGTCTGTAGATCGATGCCTTTGAGTTGAAAGGAGATTTCAACTTGTAAGAGCCTGAATAAAAAATATTTCAAGGTATCAGTTGTCACAGTCTTCCTCCTCGCCTTTCCCCATCCCTGTCTCCTGGGCAATGAAACTTAAAAACTTCTTTACCGATAAAATTCCAGGCTGAAGAAGGATGAGTTCTTCCAGTCCTGAGAGCTCTGGGAGAGGGCCTGGAGGTCCAGGTGAATGCAGTCTAGGGCAATGCAAGGACAACGTGACTGTTCAGGCAACAATCAGATGCTGAAACCAGGGGCCCAAGAGTGACGAGAAGCAGATACAAAGTTCAAAGTGTCTCCCCACGATGCTTGTTAATTACAGCAGTAACTTGACAGGGGAGAACCTGGCAGGTACCACCTCAACCAGGGGATCAAAGTCACCACCACCAGTGATGAGATAAGTTGACAGCATGTGTCTCCTGAAATAACAGACCGTTTGTGTGGTATTCCCTCCCCAAACGCACAACGTCAACCTAGTCATAAAGAAACAGGAAAACCCGCGGGAGGGACCCTTTAAAAATGTCAAGGTCATAAAAAGGGAAGAAAGCCAAGAACTTAATTCTGCTCCAGATTATAGGAGACTAAAGATACAGACAACTAAATGTGATATGTGACCCTGGACCAGGGAGGTTGGGCGTGGCTTTTGCTTTGAGAACATGGGGGCAACTGATGACATGTGAATAGGGCTTGTGGGTTACTGCATCGTACCCACGCTGGCTCCCGCTTCTGAGCAGTACACAGCAGGCAGGAGGGGAGTGCTCTTGTTGGGAGAAGGTGCACACAAGCGTTCAGAGAGAGAGACAGCATATCTGTACCTTGTTCTCATATATCCCAGGAGAAATTCTCATATGTAGAAAGAATGATAAAGCAAAGGTGATGAAACGGTAGCATTTGGGAAAGTCGGATGAAGGGTCCACAGGGACACCCCTGTGCTGTTCTGCAATTTTTCTGTTTAGCCTGGTACTTTTTCAAAGTAAAGGAAAGAAAGAAAGAGAGAAAGAAGGAAAGAAAGAAAACGAAACTAAGGTTGCATTCAAATAAAAACAAACTGAGCTGTAAACTGTAAAAGACTGATTCTATAGAAATCAGTCTTTTTATTGTGTAGCCTAGCACCTTGGCAGGAAACCCAGGAGGGCTGGAGACAATGAACAACTTTCATGGTAACGCCTTTCAAGGTCACCCAGCCCTGAGGGCAGAAAGGGTGTGAACCTGCCTGGCTGACTCTCGCTGGGCTGTTGCTGCCCCTTGGTGCCCTTGGAAATGGAAAAGTAAGGGCCCACTGCAGTGCCAGACACTCAGAAGGTGCTAGAGAATCCGGGTTGGCCCCCTGGCTAGTTCCCTGAGAATCTCCTCCCACGACGTGACCCTTTATTTGCTCACCCATCCCCTCCACGGGAGGATAAGGTCCGTGGGAGCATGGGCACCACTGCTGTGTGCTGATAGACACCCACTGCCAAGCAGGCAGGTCACTCAGAGGGTGCAGGACACATGCTATGAAAATCAGGCACCTTGGGCCAAAAACAAGTACGGAGCTGCAAGGGCGACCCAGCAGCCACAGTATTTAAGGAAGGTGGGTGTCAGGCAGGTGCCTCCCTGTGTTTGGCAAATGGACTATTTGTGTCAAGAAACAATTCAATGTTGGTTTTCCTGACCAGGTCTTGATTGGTACGGCGTGGGCAGCTAATAGAAAGGAACTTGTCTTTTATAAGAAAAGATGGATGATGATAAAAAAAAAAAAGAGCAGAGACATACAGGGACTCACTCTCTGCCGGCACTGTGCTGGGGTGCGCTCTCATTTAACGCCTCGTCCTGTTCAATCCTCAGGGCAACCTTGTGAGAGATACGACTGCTGCCATTTTACAGATGGACAAACCAAGGCTCGGAGAGGCCAAGAAACTTCCTTAAGGGGACACAGCTAGCTGCTGGCCAAGCAGAAGTTAAATCCACACGTGCTCAGTTCCAGGGCCCGAGCTCTGCCTTCACCGGGACACTCAGCAGGCCGACCTCTGGGCATCTAGCTCAGAAGCTCCAAAGCCCCAGGATCCCTCCGTGACTCATGCTTTTCTGACTCATTCACTTACTCAGTAAATATTTGCTGAAAGCTTTCATGGGCCAGGCACTGTGCCAGGCACTGAGGGCAGAGCAATGGACAAGACAGATGAGGTCTGTGTGGGGCTTACAGTGTAGGAGGGGAGATAGAGCAAGAGTGAAAAATAAACACAGGACGGTTTCACAGTGTGCAGAATGCTGGGAAGACGGAGGGAAGGGATGGAGGAGAACTGGGTGGGCGGCCCTCCCCCGGAGAGCTGGCTGGGGAAGGGCTGTGAGGTGCAGGGGTGTCTGAACGGACACCAGAGGTTGGGAAGAGCCCCAGCTGAGCACAGATCCTGGGGGTGGGGGGCGCTCCGGGCAGGGCGAAAGCACGCACAAAGCCCCAGGCAACAAAGAGCTTGACTAGCTCAACCAGCAGCAAGGATGTAGGGCAGGGAAGCAGACGCCAAGATGAGAAGCCTGGAGAGGCAGGCTAGAGGCCAGTCCCAGAGGGACCTGTGGGTTTATTCTAAACAGAATGGGAAGTCATGCCTGGTTTCTAAGCCAGCAAGTGACGTGACCTGATTTACCCAATTTTTAAAAAGTATCTGGTTGCTGAAGGGTAGGGCAGGGGGTAGAGACCGATCTGAGGGGCTGAGAGTCTGCCTTTCTCACAACCACCTGTGTGATGCCATGTGATCGGGCGGGAACAGCAAAGACCCACCATCACTGAATCACCGCGTGACCTCGGCCTAGTCACTGAGCTTGACTAGCACCGGTTTCCTCGGCTGTAAAGTGAAGGCCCAGCTGAGGATATTCAAGGCCCTTCTAGCTCTACCTTTATTCTAAGGTAAAGTAAAAGAAAAAAAAATAAACTGATCTGAGTAAATGACTGTCTTCTGAAAGCAGTAATTTGTCCAAAATCTATGTACCAGATACTAGGCTGTCTTCGCCTGTATTTCATTCATTCTAAGACATTATTTTTTTCACTTTCAAATGTTTCTAAGATAGATGAGTCTTTTCAAAAATTGATGGCATCTTAAATTCAGAGAAATCTGACCGCATTTGTTGGTTAATTTTACTCTAAGTGTAAAATCTGCCTCATAAAAGCCTATTTGGTTATTCAGATTCTGTAAGTGTAATAACAGGGCTACACTTGGTCTACATACACACTCGAACTTGAAGTCTGGCTGACCTTATGCTACGGTCATTGCAATGAGGCCACCAAGCACCTGGTGGCAGCAAAGCCCAAGAACTGGGATGTTTTTAAAGGCTGGCAGAAGCCCTAAATAAAACGTCAGGCCTCAGACAGAACACACTGGTATCCGAGCGGCAGCCTCATCGCTCAGATGAATCTCACTCCGAGGGCAGAAGCCCCCAGCAAGCGAAATATCCACCCTCCCAGAGGCAAAGGGAGGGTGGCTCTGTATGCTCTCAAAACAGCAGGGAAAACGCTGAAACGGACATAATGCTTCATGCTCAGAACACGCAGAAAGGAGGACATAAGGAATTCAAACTCTGCATTACAGAACGTGAAACCCTTGCCTTGGAATGATCTCCATCTAAATGTTGTAAACATTTTTTTAAAACAGGATTCACAGCACCCCCCGCAGTGAGGATGAACTGTACAGCTGTAGGTCTAGAGCCAGCGACAGAGGGATACGCTCTCCGCAGAATGAAGGGAAACCCTTAGCTTGAGCTGTACCATCAGCCCTGCAGCTAAACATCCACCCAGCAGGACAGCAGCAGGCAGGCAGGGTCTGCACTGAGCATACTGAAGGATGCTCCTCTTAACAGTTAAGATACTGCAGACTTCATGACTCATCGAGAGCAGCTCCTGCTAATTCACCTACTTCAACTCTAATGCCACACCAGTGAAGTCAAACTCAGTCCCTCTTTGCGTCCCCTGCAGGCTTCCTCCAATGTGCCCAAGACAAGAAGCTCTAAAACCCAGTATTAGGCATTTAAAAAATATTCTTGAGAGCTTTTGAATAGATTCATCAAAAAATTCTCTTCGACAAGTTGTAAATTAACTAAGTCAAAAAGTACTTGCTTAACTTAACTTGCTGAAGCAGTCTCTCTTAAAATAAAGTCAAATTAATAATCAGCTTCTCTCCATTTGCTTAAAAATATTCCATCTTCTGATTGAAAGGAAATGACCAAGGACGCCACAGTCCAACGGTCGGGGAATAAACCTGGCTTTCTGCACTGCCCGGCCCACCTAGCTACTGGTATTAACTTTGGCCACATTTCTTTAGTTGATTTTCCAAGAAAAATCAATGGAGGAAAACAGTATATGAATCATTGGAAAATAGTCATATGATGCATACAATTCAGTCTCACATTTTTAAGAGGACAAGTGGCCAGTGGCTCACTGGAAGCAGAGGGGGTACCCACTCAGTACTGCCACCCCAGCTACAGGAGCCGCCCGCAGAGCGGAGCCCAGCTGGCAGCTCAGAAGGTTTCAGAGTGAAACAGGGTCAGCTCCTGCAGACTGACTACCAAACAGATCTCAGGACAGCGAAGCCTGCAGGGCAGGAAGACAAGCGACATTCTAAGCTTGCTGGTCACAGACCCAAGCCACTGACACCTAGATGGGCCTCTGGAGGCCACCTGGGGACCCTGACGGTACTGGCTTATGGTCTGTTTCTTTTAGGGTCAGGAGTATGGGACACATTTACTCAGGAAGAGATTCTAAACAGGTAGCTTGTGGAAACAGAATTAGAACGTTTGTTTTGCAGGGCTGTTCTTCTGTTGTATCACCAAGGCGCCCTACAATTGGGTTATAGGAAATACGGTCAAAGGAACTGCGAGGCTCTTTTTTTAATAAAGCCACCCCAAATTCACACTGCCACCAGGACCCCCATTCCTCACCTGTCAGCTGCTGGAGGAGCTCGGACCAATTAATCTCCACAGCCCCAGCACATACACCAGGGTTTGCTGAATGAATGACCACACCTCAAGAGCCTTAAGTCAAATACTTTGCAATAACCTATGGTATGCTTTTAAATTCCTAACAGATGTCATAAAACAATTTTACTCGATGAAATGTTAACTTTTTGCCAAACAACCTCCAAAAGGAGAAAATGAGTTACTTATCACAATTCACCTCTGAAGAGCATTAATATACTTAACAAATGATTAGAAGCAAAAATACCAAGCATTTGAACCCACATTATCTCATTTAACAACTAGAGGCTTATTTTTTCAAAAACTCTAATCGCCCCCTCCTGGAGGGAAAATCTTAAACAGACAGGAAACACCTGTCCTTTTACCCCCAAACCAACAATCTGGAGTTGCACCAAAGAGATCCACAAATGTTCCTGGTCCTATCACAGTAGGCCCGCAGGTTCCTGAGCCAACGCCCTTTGCGTGCAAATGGCAAAGCCTCAAATAGGTTGGCTGCCACAAGTGCAAAGCTGCTCCATTTGGGTTGCCAGCACACGTGGGTGTTTTTGCTCTTACTACAGAAGACGACAAAGGCATATAATGAAATCATCCCTGCATTACCTATTTTAATGTCGCTGTCAATATTCAGTGTCTCGTTGGAAGGAAACATGGTCCCTTTCTTGTAATGCTGCTTACAGACTTTTAAGCCAATTCTGTTGCCTTCACTTTCTCCATAACCAAGGGTCCCCAGGGATATGTTCCTCAGGCGATGATACTATTAAAAATAGTTAAATAAAAACACTTATGAGCTTGAAGAGTTTCGTGAGAAGTTACAGCATATGGAATATATATTCAGCTGGGTTTTTTAGTGCATATATCATATCCCTCAATAGAACTCCCCAACATAAAATACCAAGGTAATATCCCCAGGTTGGGCAGAAACACACAACCTCATAGAACTCAAAACCACAGCGAACGTGCAGACAGAGGCTGCCACCTCCTCGGAGCCAAAGCCAAGGTCCTGCCGATCTCGCTGACCTCACAGCCCACTAGGGTCCCTCCGCCCCACCCCCCACCTCCCAAAGCCACACTGGCCTCCAGGCAATTCCTGGGGCTCCCCAGGCTTGCTCCCACATGGGGCCTTGGCTGTTCCCTCTGCCTAGAAGCCCTGGTTCTCTATCTGCTAGATTCACTCCTTCAGGCCTCGACTCAAATATTACCACCTCAGTGAGGCCTTTCCTTCCACCCAGTGAAAACTGCAAACATCCATCACTAGCACACAGGCAGCACCAGGCACTCCCAGTCTCCTCCCTGCTTTATTCCAGTTATCACTGTCCAGCATACCACTGAGGGCCGAGCCATCCACACCCACGGCGTGTACATTAACGAGAATTTACCACCTGCCTATCTGCACCAACAGGGCCTTACGGGCCACTGTCTTCATTCATAGGACTTTATTATTTCAGGAAACTTTTGCCCAGGGACATCAAAGTTGCAAACAACTGTATTGTTTATTTCAGGAACATCAAAAAACAAAACAAAACAAAACAAAACAAAACAAAAACGCATTGAAACAAATGATCAGTTTGGAGATTTAGTCAATTAACTCTCAAGAGTCTTTGCACACCCCTTCCCCCAACCCTCACCTTGCTATGTCCACCATTCCTAAACTATTATATGAATATCTTCACCCTGTTCTTATCAAGCTCCTCTCATCGAAAGACCTGCCTTAAACCAGACTTCAAGATCTATATCTGGGCTTTGCCCTCTACACTCGACTGAGCATGAATGGCCAAGGGAGCACCTCCTCTACCACTGTTGGCGGTGGGCTCAGGTTTGCTCATCCACACGGCTTTTTGGTGGTGTTTTCAGGGAGTCAGCATTCAGCACTACATTTCACTTCTTTTCGTTTGTCTGGCTCTCCCCCCTAGAATTAAGTTTTATAAGGACTGGGGTTTTGTCTGTCTCCTTCATGCTGTGTCCCCCGTGTCTAGAACAGTACCTGGTATATATGAGGTACTCAAATATTTATTGAATGAGTAAATGAATGAATGAATGAAAAAGAAAGAATAAAAATTTCTTGCCCTTCAACACTTTCTTCAGGCCTCCCAATCTGGTTTCTCAGCACTGCCTAGATACACACATATCATATCCTCCTCCACATTCAGCATTCAGCAAGGCTCGTTAGTGCTATGCATCAAAATCGAGACCCTGGAATCTGAGGTTTGGCCTCTCACCCATCAGACCTTCCGAGAGTGTGGGCTTACTCTTAGCTATGTGACTATTCGTGTACTCTCCCCATAGTAGTGGGTAGGAAGGGATAAATACAAATGGAAATCTTAAAGGAAAACTTCAAATAGGCAAAAATCTATTGTGTGGAAATGTAGCTATAAAACCTTTTTTTGGCAGGCTATGCAAAATTTAAATTAGAATATTTTAATATATGTATAATTATTTTTTCAAAGACAACAAGAGTAAGTGTCAATATATTCTTAAAGTAGAGGTAATTCACAACAAAATACTTGCCTGATTAATAGCAAAAAAGATGCTCTCATAGGCGTCCTCTTGAGTATAAACACTGCAACTGTAGTCATCTTCATCTGTGCCAGAATATCCTTTCAAAAACAAGTGCTTAAAAGCAGCAGCATTTTCTTCTTTGAAAGCAACCACCAGCTGGTTACTTAAACCAAAACGAACAAGCTAGAAAGAAAAGCAAATAGAAGTATGTGGATTTTGCCCTTTACTAGGGGAAGCAAATGCCTTCTTACTCTCATCAACCCTCACCTATAAACATCAGCAAGAAAAATCTCACTTTACTAATCACACCAATGTCGAAATACAAGAATTCTTTCCCCCAGAAGTAACCTCAGCAAGCTACATCTGCCACCTGAAATGGCATAAAATTAGGAGACATGACCACTTCCAGGGACTAACCACCTTACTGGCCTTTAATGACAGAGAAGGAGAGGAAGGATTCAGTTAAGTCTGAATCCACTTTTCTTACACTTAAATTTCTAATTGTTTTAAGAACGGCTGTGTATTTGACCTTTGAACAATGCGAAGGTTAATCTGACTTTATAGTTTGCCCTGTGAATTCGAGGATTCAACCAATCACCGACCGTGGAGCACTGTCGTGTTTAATTACCGAAACACACCCACGTAAAAGTGAACCTCCGTGGTTCAAACCCGCTATGTTTGGGAGAGGGTATAGCTCAGTGGTAGAGCATTTGCTTAGCATGCATGAGGTCCTGGTTCAACCCCTAGCACCTCCATTAAAATAAATAAAAACACAACTGCCTCCCCCAAAAACAAAAACAAACAAACCAACCCGCTATGTTCGATGGTCAAGTATACTTAGTAAAGCACTAATTCATCCACTTTACTATTTGATAGTTAAATCAAAATGATTTAAAATTTAGAAATTATAAGTATTTCTAAAAAATCATAACTATGCCTCACATGTGGCTTTTTAAGAATGTTTTTGAAAAGTGGCCTATATAATACTTACTCCAACTAAGAGGTAACATCATTGTCCCTCCAGCCCTGCAAGAACTTGTGTAAGATTTATACCTAAGGGTTCCTGCCTCCAAGACCTACAGCATCAAAGCTCCGTATACCGCATCCCAGCCCAAGGGTAAGTGCCCAAGGGCTTTCTTCACCAGGAGTGAAAATAGTCTTTCTGCCCCAAGGTTTTCTTCAAAATCCAAGCAGGGAAAATGATCAAGCACTAAATGTTCGCCCCCCTCAAAGCCAGGCAATTACACACACAAACAGCCTCTCTCTCCACACACACTCATGCACACTCTCCCACACACATGCTTCCACACTCACCTCACACTCTCACTCTTTTGCACACTCACTCCCTCACATGTGCTCTACAGCTCTCTCTCTGTCTCTCACGTGCACACACATACACCGACACACCCACGCAATGGCAGAAGTCAAACCTTTATAAGCCCTGCCCCACACACCCTTCCCCGTGGACCCACTTTATCTTCTCATCTGCTTTATCAGATAATGAGAGTCCAGAAAATTTGCTGCGAATCTTCACCCTGCCAAGTCACCAAAACAATTTGGGGCTGTTGTCATGCATGAAATCAGCACGTTCCACCTGATGACCTTGACCCGTGTTATCTGCTGTCACTCCTTCCAGATGAAACAAATGTTAATTTGCATATGCAAACTTACCTATTTTAAGTGATTTATATTTCTTTAGCTTTTGAATTTTGTCTGACTTTTTGTCAAGGCTAAATAATTTAAAATATTAGTTACTGCTTTTCAGCAATTATCGTACTCCAGGCACCGTACTAACTGCTTTACATGCATTATCTCATTTACCAACGCATCAGCCCCATGAAAATGTTACTACTGTTACCCCAGTTACATATGTGGAAACTGAGGTTCAGCTTCATTACACTGCCCGACTCACTGAAGTAGAATGAAAGCCAGTCTAACTCCAAAGTCATGTGTGTTATGCCACACGATTTCCATCTGCTGAAAAATCTGCCTTTGAGACTCCTTGTAGAGAAAAGAATTTAGGTGCTAGTTCTCCAGGACTGCAAATACCGTTTGAGAAGGTACGTAGATGACACCCTTTGAGTCTCACCAGGTCACATTCCTCAAATATCAAGTCAAGGGATCGGGCAATTGCTAAACCCAGCTGTGCTGAGGGAAGTGTCAGATAAGAAGTCCCACAGCATCCAACCTGTGCTGAAAATCAACTGAAGGCTAAGCGTTCTTTCAAGCATATGATGTCTATCAATGGGGCCTGTAGGAAATGCCAGAAAAGGAAAGGCCATGTTGCTTTTTGAAAGCTAAAAAAATAAACCAGGGAACCAATGCACACATGACCGTTTCAGGGTTTATTAAATACTGATACACAAATGAAGAAACTGGTACAACACACACGGATTCGGTTCTTCATTCCAGGTTTGCCGAGTACTTACTCCATGCCAAGCTGGGATACAAAGTGGACAAGGCTGACACTGCATGGTGTGGAATGACAACTCTTCTGTCCTGAGTGCCAGGCACTGTGCCTAAAATTTATAACTTTTACTTCTCACTTAATTCTCCATCTCCTATGAGGGAGATGATACACTGAGCTCCACAAGGACAGGAATTTTTTTTTCTTTTCTCCCCACTACTATATACTCAGAAACTGGGATAGTGGCTACCATGATGTCAGAGTTAAATACTGAATCTGTGATGAATAAGATCCCATTTTATACACGTGCAACCTGAAATCAAGTACCTTATCCAGGTTGGAACCGCTGGGAAGTGTGAGAACGGGGATCCCAGCTGGGTCTGTTTGACTCACCTGTTCCTTCTCCTGACCCCTTGGCCACACTACCTCTCAAATGGAAATGCTGCCAACTCTAGATGTGGGGATATTAGACCCATTCTTCTCACACTCATAGTTAAGCTAAAGAAACCCCCAAATTGAGTGGGGAATGAATAACTTGACCAAGAGATCAGCATTCAATTTGCTGATATTTTCAGCTACCAGCTTCTTTAAGCTCAAAGCTCATCAACTCAACTTTGGGAATGAGAGATCATGAAGGTATGACCTCTGCTTGGAACCACCTGCCATCTGGCATCAAGAACAAGAAATTTCCTCCATTCTCTTGTTCATAGAGTAAGCTAAGCTCCACACATGTGGCCCAGCCTCAGGTCAGAAGAAGGATTTCCCAAGCATCTCTCAGTAGAGGAAAGAAACCCTGGGAAGGAGATCACGAGGTCCCCTTCCTGCAATGGCAGAGCCAAACACCCCTACAGAGCAAGAGTGACGAGATGATGAAGTTGGTCACATGATTTTGTTTTTTAAAAGGGGCTGGCCAAAAAATGCACCCTAGCCCCACTGACTAGATCTTAAGATTTACTGAGACTATGATATAAGACAGAAAAATAATTACACATTAAGAAAAAGAATATGAAAAGGAATATATGTGTTTACATGTAAGACTGAAACATTATGCTGTACACCAGAAATTGACACAACATTGTAAACTGACTATACTTCAACTAAAAAAATTTTTTTTAAATTACACATTAGGTCCAACCTGGCAAAGATTGTGAATTTAAGACCTGATTATGAAATCAATGGAGTAGAAAATACTCTGTACCAGGTAAACACAGGATACCACTCTAATAATATACAAAGAACATGGGAGGAAAAGGGCAGAACCAGCAAAAGAATGCAGACAACTTCTCTCAAGATTATAAACGACTGCAGAATGCAGAGCAGGAATGTCTGAAAAAAAAGTTTCCTTCTCATCAACCTTGATAAAACGCCACCCTTCCAACCAAACTCGAGGATGGAGTGCTAAAAAAGATAGAAAAAGAGGAGGAGGGAAAAGCGGATTGGCAGAAAAGATACTCAGCACATCTGTTCCAGTTAGATATCACTCAAGGAGCAAAACCTGTTAGAATGGTCCCACAGGGGAACACATGTTTCATCCGGAGGCAGGGTATGCCCCCCGCGGAGCACACAAATATTAACTCCCAGAAATATTCCATTAAAAGTGAAGTTAGTGATGCAGCCCGCAAGGGTACTAGCGAACTAAGGAAAACCACGTGTTAATCACTCAGTCAAGGCTGGTGGGGGAGGCGGACTTCAAACAGCTCCTGAAAGATGAGGGAGAGAAAGAATTCCTCTGGTTTTGGAGGAGCAAACAGGGCAGGGCTGGGAGTCATTGGGTGGTGCCATCTGGTGGGGATTTGGGGAGGAAATAAGAGATGAAAACCTGTTGGAAAGTTAAGTTGAAGGAGACTATGGACATCTGTGAATTCCGGGCTATCGAGTCAAAATTTTATTCTGTGGGAAGTAGGGTTCTACAGAAGTTTTTGAGCAGGAGTGATGCTATAAAGGCATTCTAAGAAAAGTTAATCTGATAGGAGCACTGAATGGGCTGGTATGTACGGAGATAAGAAAGGTGGACAGAAGATGAATTCCAGGAGCAGCCTAGTTAACTTGTCTGTATTGCTAGAGTGCAAACTCTGAGGATCTCCATCTAGAAAGAAACAGTATGAGAATAAGACTGCAGACGCCAGAGCCAGACTGCCCAGGGGCTCAAGTCCCGCTCTGCCACTTCCTGGCTGAAGGACCACAAGCCCATCCACACAACTCTCATCCACACAAAGTGGGTGAAAACTGAATCTACCTCACAGACTGCAGAGAGGGTGAAATGAACTAACAGACGTGAAACACTTACGGTGCCTGGCACGTGGCACATGCAACGCTGCGTATGAGCTGTCCGTGGTAACGTGGTCACAGCTATATTCCCAAGAGAATGCTCAGCATATGAGGTGCTTCATACATATTTTTAACTAACAAGGTAAGAGTCTAGAGAGAAGACAGTGAGTTTGGCAAAACACAAGGAGATGCAGCTTTGAGGGAAAACCCATGGGATTTTAGTAGCTGAGGACGAAGAAGGTAAGTCAAAGAGGGTGACGAGGCCTTGTGCCTAGGAAAGTTAGGATTTTAGTCACATTATTAGATCAGGAAGTTGGTTTGGCCAGAGAAGTAATTGGAAAACAATTAAAATTAACCAAATGGCAGAAGGGACGTTATATCTCCTCCTTCCAAGCAATACTGACCACAGGCCTATTTCACAGGTTGTCAAAATTGAATCTTCAAAACCAAAAATTAAAATGAAACATTTTTTTAAAAAATGCTAAGCATATACATTTCCCAGTGGCCCTGCATCTCGCCTCTGTCGTTTCTTTGACAGGAACTTGCTGACCCTAAAACTTGAGCTGAGAGGGTGTGTCATGCAGGGACAAGACCTCTTTATGAACACAGAATAAAGATGAGACTTTAGTAATGGCAGGGACTGCCTCTCTCATTTCTAAAACTATATGGAGGTCTTTTCAGAAAGGCATTTATTTTTCTGTTCCAGAAATCACATCTTTACAAACATTTTTACAAGGATGGCAGGATGATTGTTTGCCAGTGGAGCCTAATATCCCAAATCACTACTGTTTTTAGAAGGACACGTGTTGGAAGAGGAGGGTAATAGCTTAGTGGTAGAGGGCATGCCCTAGGTCCTGGTTCAATCCCCAGGACCTCCATTAAAAAAAAAAAAAAAGCACGTTTCAAATGTAGTTACCTACAGAGAAGCCTCCCTAAAACTGGCTTAGTGCCACAAGCCCCGAAACTAGATGGAGATGGATAACAAAGTGCTTAACAAGCTGAATTTAAACAAAAGGGCCACATGCAGCCTTGGGACACTCTTGATAGTGCCTTGGGGGGGGGGGTGTGGGTTGAAGGGGGAGTGTTTACTTAGAGCACTTAGCTACTGATAAACAGAAAACTCAGCATTCCATAAATCCAAAATCCAAACAGTCCAAAGTGCAGATTTCCAAAGTGTATTTAAAGATGAGCGATTTCAAGCACACAGATCGCTTTGGACTGGGCAGCCTTCAGCAGCCCACGAGCCTCATTCAGATACAGACAGCCCGCCTCCCGTACAGATCTCGTGTTATCTGTATCTACAGTTCCTGGGACAGATGACCCGTGATCACTTCCTTAAACAAAGCAGTCATCTAAACCGAACTTCGACCTACCACCTGCCCTTCAGAGTCAACATCAGTTTACAGTTTTATGAACGTGAGGGTGGCCTTTCAGAGCAAAAGTCAAGGACAGAACACGTGAAAACAGTTTCATCTTGGGGTGAGGAAAAGAAAACAAACGAACGGATCACAGAATTTACCTGTGTGGTGACCATGACTATCTTCAAAATCTGCAAACACAGTTTCCATGGAATCTGTTGTCTGGCTCGGAATTTTTCACAAGGGTTCATGAAGTAAAACTTCAGGTCTTCCCTCAGACATTCTTCTTTCACCTCAGAATCGAGATGAGCCATTGAATCTCTGCCACAGAAGATCAATTTTTAAATACACAGAATAGCCTGTCCATCAGAGAGCTCCTGAATAATACTTCCCATTCACCTGCTTTACCCGTTCTTACAAGCAAAATTCTCTCTCCAACCAGTGAACTCTTTTTCACTTCAGAAATCTGAAAATTATTCAGGACCTTCTATCACCTGCCTTTACTCGTAGCTAGCCAACTTTTCCAAAATGGCCATTATCAAAATGACAAAAATAGGATTTTATTTCCAAGACTTGACAGTTCCTACGTCTTAATATATAGCATTCACCTGTCACTGGAATATTAACAGAAACTGGATGGAACACTTTCATGATACCCCAGGGGTAAAGTCACAGAAATTTAGTATAGACTAATGGAATTAAATTGTTATGGAAATAAGAGAACATTTGTTCTATAACTCTATACTGAAAGGAGAAGGATTATGTCTCTTTGGATGATATATCAGTGATTATAAGATTTCAAAATATAAATATCTTTAAAAAATTAAATAAAGCATCTCTCTAGTTAGATGATATAATAAAAAAAATTTTTTCTTTTACTATTTCAAGGGCTCTGGACTCAGGAATGGGCACATAATCCAAGCTAGGTCAAAAAGAACCAATGAGATGTGGCCACAGGACTGTAATTATAATTGATGGAAGAGATTCAGTCTTTTCACTAAGTAGTCTCCAAAGTGGGGTGTGCAAAACATCCGTTAGGAGAATAGAAAATATCAGTACTTCTATTTTATTCTTCATCTTCAAAACAAAACACTGAACTCTAATAAGTAATATAACTATAGAATAACAGTGGTATATAGTAGCATACAATTTTTAAATAAATGTATACACATCAGGGATATGTGCTTAACTTCTACTGGTGAATATGTAATCAGCAAAGTTTGGGGATCATAAACTTAACACATAGACTGTGAGTCTAGAGTTCCTAGAAGTCATCTCGCCATCTCACCTGGAAGCCATCATAGAACTTGCCAAAGGGTGGAGCTAACACAGAAGAACAGACAAGACTGCCTAATGACAATGTTTTAGTTCCTGGATCCAGCTGTGCCTGAAGCCTTCAATCTAACTAACCTAAAGCACAAAGAGAATATATTTTTGTTAGGGTTAGGGTTAAGGTTAACACTTCCTGTGCTGAGCGATTGTGCTGGGTGCTTGGGACACAAAGCTGAACAGGTTCCCTGACTTTCAGATGCTCAGCATCCAGTAGGAGAAACAGAACTGTGAGTGCAGATTCACAAGTTATCAAATAGCTCAGTGGATGCTGTACCATAAATGCAAAAAATACTACAGAAGCAGGAGTCTACCTTGGGCGAGCCGGGTTCTGAGAGCCCAAGGGGAGATCCTCTAACAGGTCATATCACGTGGAGTGGTGAGTGCTGTGGCGCACTGGACGAGGAACGTTGTGGGAGGCATTTCCAAGAAGGTGGCATCTTAACTGTGCCTGAGAGCTACATCCTCCCACATGAACCTTCAGACCCCTGAAAACACGCCTATGGAAGCCTCTGTGGGCATGTTTGAGCAAAACCAAACTCAGCGTTAACCACCAGCACTTCAGTGGATCAGTGCTGCTAATGTGTCCAAACTGATGATTCACAACGTCTCTTCATTTAGTAAAATAAAAAGGGCATCTGAAAAGTTGTGACCGAACCCTGAGAATTAGCCCCTGGAAACCCCTCCCCCGCACACACCCTGGCCTTCAGCGTGAGAACCACTGTACTGGAGAAAGAGGAGGTTGCTTCTCGAAAACAGTAGAGCGAAACACAGGGCATGAGGTCAAGTGCCTGTGAACACCCTGTGTGCCAAGCTCTGCCAGAGGCATCTTCCCGCCTCCCAGGAGCTCAGTCCAGTGGAAGGGAGAGATGCGAAGAGATAAAAGCATAATAAAATGTGTTAAGTGCTCTAATTGAAGTTTGCACTGAGAGAACAGAGAGAAGAGAATTGATGCAGCCCAATTTTTTCGAGAGGCTTCAAGTAACTCTTCCAGCTGCTGGTTTCCTCAACTAACACGGCCACTAAATGTTCAAGAAATGATAAGGGGTAAGGGGGGTGAGGCGGTCGGTATAGCTTGGTGGTAGAACACACGCTTAGCATGCACGAGGTCCTGGGTTCAATCCCCAGTACTTCCACCAAAACAATAAATGAATTAAAAGAAATGATAACTGATGTTAATATTACGTTATGAAACCTTATTAAGAAGGTAAGTCTCAGGCAAAGAAAAAAAAGGCAAAGTAGAAGATGATAAACATGGGGCTCACTCACTGTTAAATTATTCATACTTCTGTACCCTTCCCGAAGTTTTTCACTTAGGTATTTAGAGAGGAGTTGTAGCCCTGCTAGCATTGTGAAGAATAAAAAGAAAAATTAAAAAGCTAGCATGAAAAACTTTCCCTTCAAGAGTACAAGAGCTGAGTTGAAATATAGGATATACTCATCAAATGTGGTCAACTTGATGATAGAATGATAGAAACACAAAAAAAAATATTAATGATACGTTAGTTCCAAAATTCTGGTAACTCCGGGGGAGGGTATAGCTCTGTAGTAGAACACACGCTTAGCATGTACAAGGTCCTGAGTTCAATCTCCAGTACCTCCTAAAAATAAACCTCCCCCTACCAAATAGTAATAATAGTAATAATAATAATTATTATTACTATTATTACTATTATTATTATTATTATTCTGGCATCTCAAGGAAAATGTAAATGTGTAAGCTTTCTAAACTTTACTTTTCTGAAGTCTCCTTCTTGTTCCACTCTTCTCAGTTTGTGGATTTTCCCCGAGTTCCCTGGTAGGTAACATGCGTGCGCACAGGCATACATATAACCAGGCATCTTAACACTATAACAAAAAATACAATGGTGCAAAAAAAAATGTGCTAAGAGAAAAGAGGGAAAACTAAAAACCAAAAAGAGAAAGGACAATCTCCTAAGACTAAAACATTCCTGCATTTGACACACACACCCTGTCTAGGGCTGAGAACTGGGCTGGGTGTTCGGTACAGGAGGCCTGAAAGCTGCAGTCACAACTCTGTAAGCAAGAATTGAATCAGCAGGGGGAATACTGAAGCTTCCATCACAAATGATGAAAATCACCAGCAGGTTTAGAAAAGGACAGAGAGCTGCTAACTGGGGGGAACACCACCAGGGGAAGTGAAAGTGACTACACCATAAAAACAGTTAAGGAACAGAAATCAATGAGGATTTAAGTTGCACGGATTCATCAGCTGCAGGGCAGTCATGCAACTGAAATTGCGGGAAATAAATACGAGCAATCATGACCCTTATGAATTATTTTTATTTTGCTATACCCTAGGAAACATACAATCTGGATTGTGTAAGCTTTATAAATGGCACAAAGACCCAAATATGAAAGAAAAAAAAAGCATAGTATTTGTAAGAATTAAAAACAAGATATGGAATAGAATGGAAAGTTATCCACACAATAGGCTAAATAAAAGTTCGAGAAGCTGTACTTAGGCAGGAAGACTGAGACTGGTACTGTGGGGAGAAGTTGGGAAGAAAGTCCAGCAAAGCTACCATCAGTTATTAAGAAAATCTCCTCTTTTTCCAGATAATCTGGGCTGTGTGATGTCAGCTCATTTGAAGGCTATCATATGACCAAGGGCAATTCCAGCTTTATCAAATCAATGACTAAAAGAATCTATGGAAACTTGAAGTTTTGAAAAAAGCAAAATGGAACAAATTACCAGCAATTCTTAACCTCATTAGGGTCATAAACCCCCACGGAACTTGTGAAGGCTTTTGACCTTTGCCTTGGAAGAATGCACACACCAGTTTCAGTGATGGTACCTTGTTCCCGTTAGCACAATCTGCTCAGCAAATAAGCTAGCCAGCTCAGACTGCTACTGCTTTCCAGCTTGCATGACCCTCACTCTACTCAAAAAGAGGTAAGAAAGTTTGTTTTCTACTACAGTGGCCTCCAAAGTGGGGTGCATGCACACAAGAGGGTATGCAAGACCATCCACTGGGATGTAAGCAAAGAGAAATTAAGATTGATAAGTTTCAATGTATGTGTTTTACAACCCAAGATACCCTCATGTGGTCAGAAGCCCAGATGCCTGTATTTGACTCATGCAAGTCATTCTGGGGAGAGTGCCACTTCCCAGAGTATGGGTTCATGGCGGTTCCCTCACTGGTTTTCAGCATATTCCCACCATTTACAGTTTACATGGGCCCATTTAAGCATTTTTTAGAGTATATTACCCACTTTAGTTAACCCTCACAAAATGGGCAAGGGACATAAAGATTCTCACAAAACATTAGACTCGTTGTAAAACCCAATGTAAGCCTAAATTAACATCAAGAAAATGGGAGCGCTAACATTCCCTAATATAAACTTTGTGGGCCATGAGTTAAAAACAGCTGAAAAGCAAATCTGATCTGAAAAGAAGCTAGGGAAAAAAAAACTGATTTATCGAAAGAGTATTTAAAATATTGACTAAATCTACTATTGTTAAATGATGAATCTGGCCCTATGGGTGTATACTGTGCCCTAAGATACTAGGTAATGATACTGCAAAGTCACAGTGATATAAAGTCACTGCATATGGCAATTACATTTCTTTTCTTTTTTTATTGAAGTATAGTTAATTTACAACGTTTTGTTAGTTTCTGGTGTACAGCATAGCGATTCAGTTACACAAAGCAGAAATTGACTCACAGATAGACAGAGAACAAACTTACGGTTACCAAAGGGGAAAGGAGGGGGAGGGATAAATTAGGAGTTTGGGATTAGTAATTCTTCTTAACATCCTCATCTGTCTCATCCCTTAAAATGTTCATTTTACCTATTTCATAGGATATATGGTTTACATACAATGTATAAATATTCACTCAGAGAGAATGGATGTTCTTTTAACTGATGGGGTTAAGTTATCAGAAATATTTGGGACTACTTCAGTGTTTCAGAGCTGCAGCCACACTTGAGATGTGGTTGTTGTTTTGTTACCCGAGCTGATACTATAAACTCCTGAGCTTAAGAGAAATTGATGCTTGTTCCCCCAGATCCAGCAAATCAGTGGAATATGACCTTGGCAGGTATCTCTTCCTCTTTCAGGCCTGTTCAGGTATCATGTACTGAAGCAGCAGCACCAGAAATAGAATGCTTTTTCTAATTCACAACTAGCACTTCCTAGTCACAGAGGATGGGGCAGAAGCGGGGTGAACCAGTCCCCAAATCTGTCCTCCTTCCTGCATCCTCATCGCAGTGAACAGTACCACCAGCCTGCCTTCCAGGAGCTGACGTCTGTGCAGCTCTGCATGATCTGCTCCCACTGCCATTTTTGCTCAAAACTTAATTGTCTACATTATTTTAAATGGACTATAATGAACCTCACTCCTGATTTCTGCCCCTTAGGGGCAACCACTTTTATCTGTCTTTTTTTCCCCAATTTATTTATTTTAATATTTCTAAACAACACTATTCCACTATTTTTTCCTCTTTTGGATATTATCAATTTATATCCTTCTGTGGAAAATATGGATTTAGCTCTTATAGCTGCCACCCACCAGCAAACACATTTTCTCCCTACTCATCTTTCCGATAAAGTGTTTTTTTTAAATTTTAATTTATTTTTATTTTTTAATGGAGGTACTGGGGATTGAACCCAGGACCTTGTGCATGCTAATCATGTGCTCTGCCACTGAGATATACCTTCCCCCGATCCAAAATTTTCATTCCCTACCACCCCATCCAGAATTTTTATTAAAACTTTATGGGAGGGGGTTGGGTACAGCTCAGCGGTAGAGCGCACGCTTAGCATGCACAAGGTCCTGGGTTCAAAGCTCAGTCCTTCCATGAAAAAATTGGGGGGGGGGATAAATTAACATTCAGAACTTGTAAGTGAATATGCAAATAGTCTTTACATTTGAGCCGTTGGTACACTGTGACTTTATATTCTCTCTTGTAAAAAATTTTTTTTCTGAAGTTAATTGCCTTTTTTCCCATTTGCTTAGTTTTCTCCATATCAACCAGGACTTTATCAACAAATTCCGGCTGAGTCTGCCAGCTCCTTTCAATACAGTCAAGCTGTCAACCCCCATCTCCCCCTTGGAGCCCACATCCTCCTGTTCCAACTATACTGGTTGTTTTCTAACGCCTACTCAGGGCCATCAGTTTGGGAATTCCATTCACCTCCTTCCTGTATTGGATTCCACATTTCCTGGATCCCATGTCCACCTCTTTCTTTATTCCCTCATTTTTGTGAAGAGTAGTCCTCAGTTCCTCTCTGTGAGAGGAAGTCTGGAAGGGAAATTTTGAGACCTCCCATGGCAGACAGTGCTCGTCGCCCCCCAGTATCTGTTCCTCCCTTCTTCCTAATTTCGTTGAGGGCAGGAGTGTATTTAGACCAAGGACAGAATAACTCAGTATTAGAGCTAGACAAGGTCTTAGGATCACTGTTTTCACACTGGGTTGCACACTGAGTCACTTGGGGTGCCCAGCTTCCCCCTTCAGAGATTCTGGCCCGATTGGTGTGGGTGCAGCCTGGGCATCAGGGCTTCTAAAAAGCTCCCCCGGGTAATTCTCGTGTGCACCCAGTTTGAAAACCTTACCTTAGAGATCACCTGCTCCTATCTCCTCATTTTACAAATGAGGCAGCTAAGGTGCCCTAAGGTTGCAATTTGCCCCAAACTAGAAGAATCCAATTTTACTGACTCTCTTGTCCAGTGTTCCTTACTGATCCCTGAATTAATGTTTCTTAAAGAGCAATGGCCTGTAAGATGGTCAGGAATAAAGAAAAAAAAAGTTATGTTCAAATAAACTAATGCTTCAAACATTTCTCATATTTGAAACTGGGATAATTTCGCATCCTAGTCCATAAATTCAGGAGACTTCTAAATGGTCATGTTATTGCAATGAGAAGGAAAAAAAAAAAAAACAGTAAAGCCATGTGATGGAAGGAATCCAACATTTACCTTCCTCAAGGTATTTTTGTGCTTCAGATTCTCAAAAGCAAACTTCGGGTTTCCATTCATTCCACTGCCTTAAACTTGCTGAGTGAACTACCTTTTGCTGCAGATTCCAACAGCCACTTCTCAGGTCTTGGCTGCGTGGCTGGGCAGCATTGGATCCAGCTGACCCCTACATCCCTGGAACAACCTCATTCCTCCACTTCTAGGACACCTCGCCCCCCCTAGTTTTCTTCCTATCTCACTGGGCATCTCTGAATCTCCTTTACTGGTTCCTCTTCCATCCGACTTCCAGATGCCAGGGTGCCTTGGGACACAGTCCAGGGCTCTTCTATCCTCTACCCTCCCTTCTAGAAGAGTTCCTCGCGTCCTGTGGCTTTAATACTATCCACATGATGTGGACTTTACACATTTGCACCTGCAGCAAATCTCTCTCTTGATCAGACTCCCTTCTCCAACCTCTCCCCTGAAACTCCACCCACATGACTAATAGCTTTCTCATACCAACCCTCCACCCTCTTCTCCACACATCTGCTCCATGCAGTGATCACACACATTCATCCAGATGTTTCAGCCGCAGTCCTTCATTCTGTCAGTCGTTCTCCACACTGGCTGCACAGTCATCACCTGGGAAATTTTTTAAGGTTTCAGTGCCCGGCTTTCCAGCCCTGAGACAGTCAGCTTTAATTGATGCCCGGGTATAAGCTGAACATTGAGAGTGTGACAAGCTTCCTGGGTGATTCTGACGTGCAGCAAAGTAAAGGAACTTTTGCTCCAGAGGCATTGCTTTGAGTTCCCTTTTCCTCAGCCCTCACACCCACTCGATCAAGTCTTCCTTCAAAGCACAACATGGAGCGGTCCCCTTCTCTATCCACTGCAGCCTCCTTGATTAAAGCATCATCATCTCTTGCTTGACAACTGCAGCAGTGCTTCAGTTCTCCACATAGTGGCCAGACGGGTAGTCCTAGAAGTGTAGGACAGACACCACTTCCTTACCCTGCAGAGGCTTCCTCCTGCTCTCAGACTAAAATCCAATCCTCTTACCATGGCCTAAAAGTTTCCTGCCCACTCCTTTCCATCTCTTCCCCTTCCTCACGACGCCACACCTCCTTCCTGGCCCTGGAACCCTCCCTGCTCTGGGCATGCGCACTTGCCTGTCATCGCCCCTCTTATTCACCCAGCTCTCTGTGCATCTGGATCCTTCTTGTCCTTCACTGTGCAGCTCAACTGGCACCTCTTGAGAGCGGCTCCTTGACCACTCTATTAAAAGAGGCCTTCCCACAGCCTCTCTCATCACTTAATTGAGATTGCAGTGTTTATCAGTTTTCCCTCCAAGAGAACTTCATGAAAGGCCAGGTCTTGATTATCAGTATATCCGCCGGCATACAGCAGAGTACTGAGCACATAACAGGTGTTTAATGAATATTTCTTGGAAAAAAGAAATGAGTCAGTGAAGAAGATGACAACCCTAACTGCATAAACTTTTCCTTGGCTAGTACCCATTAAGATCAAATAAAAAACAGCAACAACAAATATAACAGAAAAAGCACAACAATAACAACAAAGTCTACAATATTGACATGAAAAACTGAATTAAAAATATACTTAAAAGTCCTGCTTAGCCAAGATACATTAGAGAGTTTTAGGCAATTTAGTTGCTTGGTTTGCTGATTAGAAACTGTATTTTCCTTCAATTAATATTCCTGAAGTCTTTCCAAAGAATGAATTATTCAGTGAATTTCTATTATGAAAACTTGTGATCCTCAGGGGATGCAAAATGCAAAATAAAACTGAGACACATTAAAAAAATAAAAATGATAGAAGTATAAGATATAGAATTTTTTAAAAAACATAATTTAACATGCCTTTCTATGCATAAGAGAATTCAGAAGCCAATGAAAATGAATGACAGATTTTAACAGAAAAATTTAAGACTTCAAAAAGTTAAAAGACAGACTGGGAAAAAATGTCTATAATGTAACAGGCAAAAGTTGACTATTACCCGTAGAGATCTCCAAATTATTAATAAGAGGTCAACTCAATACAGTAAGAGGTAAAGGGTCAGAACAGACTAATGAACATTTAACAACAACAAAAATGTACTAACAGTCAGATTGGTGAAAGTCTATCATAGATTTTATGTATCAGTAATGCAAAAAAAAACTGCCATTGAAGGGAAATGTAAATTTTTGAAGGGCACTTGGGCAGTATCTAGAAGAGTATCTGTGGTCTAGAAATCAAACTTCTATGGATTTGTATTACAAGTGTTGAAATAATCAGTCAAAATGACGGTTTCAGAAATGTTCACTGCAAATCTATTTGCAACTTTGTATTGATTAAAGATGTCTATAACATGTTAAGTTTTTTCAGAATTACAAAGTAAACATATTGAGATCTCATTTTTCCGAAAATGTGGAGATACACACACACACACACACACACACACACATATATACATTTAAAAAGTCTAGAAGGGCATAAACCAGAAAAAAAATTGGTAATCTCTGTGAAGTAGTATTATAGGTGATCTTAATTCTCTTCTTCAACTTTTCCATATTTTCTTGATTTTTAATGATATGAATTCTTGAGTTATCATTATGAGTTAAAATAAGCTATTTCAAAGAGTCTAATAGTACGTATTAGGTAATCAAATATTTCCCTGCCCTTAGTCTGTGTGTGGTGGATGGGAGTGGAGAGAAAATGCAAATATTAAAAATCCAGTGTTTCTACAGGAATGACCATGTTGGCCCCAGGGTGAATGTCCCAGGGCAATATGGCAGATGGAAGATTTTAGCCCCATGTCAAGAACTCCCACATGAGTTTTGTTGGGTTTTGTTTTTCACACCAGTTCCTACAATGAACTGATTTTCTCATGATGAGCTAATCTCACGAAAGAGAGGGAGAAAAATGATCAGGATCTGGGATAGTTGGATAGTGAAGGAAATTAAAGGAAAAAAAAAGTCAAAGAAAGAAAACTTAGTTACCTTCCCAGCACAGCTGTCAGGACATAAATGGCATGGTCATTCTAATTCTGAGAAACACCCAGAAAAGAGAGACTACAGGGGCTTTTCGTTGTCCACTAGAGCTACCCATACAAGATGAACATGCCACAACCTTCAGGAATTTCCCTAAAGGCAATCGTGCCACCAAGTTCCTATAAAATCATCTCCCATCACCACTTTTCTGCCTCAGGCCAGCAGGAAAGCAGAACTAAGACTTGGCATTTTAAAAAGTGCTTGTTCTGAACAAGCCATATCCCCTACGACAACACATCCTGAAGAATCAGCTCCCTGGGTCAGAGACAGAAGTAAAGCAAAACGCCATTTCTCAGCAACACAGGATTCTAAACGCAGTTAGCACTGGGGAAGGTGACGGGAATTACAGCCTTACATTTTGCTTCCTCTAACATTTCCAATAAGCACTCGATTTGACAGAGTCACACTGATGACTTTCCCTAAGGAAAGGTAAAATTAATAGGAATTATAAAGTTATAACTCAACTAAAATTAAAGTTATAATTAATCATTTTTCCCCTCAAACCACTGGATGAGTTTACCTTATCTTTGGACAAGCCCACCCCAGTGGCAGCTGGCGAACCCCTAGACCCACAGTATCTCTGCCACTTCCGCTAGTTGCTATATGTGATAGGATTTTTTTAAAGCCCACCATTTAAATTGTGTGTCTCCTGAAATTACACCAAGGACAATTTTCCTGAATCTTTAGCCTCACTAGTCACTAATTATTGCCTGGTAGATGTTTTAGGCTGAAACCACCAGAGGTATTCAAGGGGAGATACCAAAATACAACTTCAAAGAAGGAAGCAGTCCTCCACTGGGGGGCAAGAAGGACCTACTGGCAACATACCCCCAAAGCTCTCTTGTCACCCCTAGAAAAAGGAGGTGGGGCCAAGCTCAAAACAGAGTAAAAAACTCAGCTACAGGCAGGCTGAGAAAAGCAAGTGGGAAGGAAAAACCTCAGATGGTTGCCAAAGCGAACAAGTATGTAAACAAACCATAACATGGCTTTATGCATCTGATACTAAGAGCGTCCTGCAGTTTGACAAAGAAAATCAAGTCTGGAAATAAAATGACTTTTCCCGTGAAGCCCAGAGCACATGATGGAAGAGCTCACTGAAGGGTGATTTCATTCTTGAGAAGTGACACGTGGAGCTTGGACTCCAGGCCTCAGCTAGAGAGAACAGGCCAACCTCAGAGAAGATTCCACATTTAATTTTCACAGCCACACGGGTTTTCTTTGGCCATGATTTTGGCCACTTTAAAAATTGTAGCCTCAGGAAGCCACCTGCTTTTCCACTAAAATTACAGTTATAATGAATCATTCTTTTAAGAATTGTCTTATGCCAGGTTTCACTTCACTGGTAAAGACTTGGCCAAAGAGACTAGCTTGTGTGTATGATCGCCCCTGACTTTCAGTTCTGTATTCTCTGCCCCGCTGTACAAAACCTGGCTCCCTACTCTTCCTACTTGCCTCATTAGATATTTTAGATGCATTATTTTATTGTCCAAAACGCCACTTTTGATATGCTCCTCCTTGGAGAAAAGAACATGGCCTCCTCAAACACTTCATAAGAATTTACCCGTTTTCAAGTGCAGGAGATTAAATACAACAGGCACTATTATAATGTCTTTTGCATGGAAATAATCAGAAGTGTGGGAAATGTGCCTGTTTTTAAAGCATCCAAGTCACAGAACCTGCTTTATGGAAGATTTGCTAAAGGAGAAGGGCGAGTTCACAGTAATGGGAGTTTAACTTGTCTTGAGGTAGGAAGAGGAAGATGAGCTAACATTTTGAGAAGGCTGACTCAATAGGAAAAGGCTACCAGATTCCCCCAGACTTGTGCTGTTTGGTTGGTACATCACAGAGGTGGTGAGTTGTTTCTGAAGTGTGAAGTCCACATCCTACCTCTAGGAGAACCATATGGTTAATACCCTCAACACAAGAGATCAGAATTTGCACCCTCTCCTATCTCTTTCTTACTAAACTCCTTCTTCCACTCTCAGTTTGAGATGAAACACAATCCTCTGTTCCCCACTGGTACTGTACAACCAGACAATCCAAATCTGATTCCCTTCAAAACCCAGTTATGTGCACACCCAAGTGTGTGTCCTGTACTCTAAGAATGGGAGCTTCTGAAGATACTCACTGCATATGATAAAACCATTTAAGTCCTGAAGGAAGTGTGCTAAGAAAAATACTGAAGTCAAGATTTTAAAAAAAATTATACGCCATACCCACCATAAGCCTGTTTATCTGTCCAAGCAGAAGATAGTAAATAAACCTAGAGTCAAATTGCTCCAGACCTTTTAGGTCAGTGATTTTAGGACTATGGTAGATGGAAGCAGTGCATAACTTCTACCCCTCTGCTTTGTTAAAAATAAACACTTAGCATTAAGAGAGATGGCTTATCGATTACATGATATCCTGGCATTTTGGAGTGACATTCACAGGTATCCAGCTGTCAAAAAAAAAAGTTGCACCAAAGTTTCGTCTTCTACTTCAAAACTGGTCTTTCAAAAGTCTTAAAAATATATGCCACAGTTCCTTGGAATTAGTTAAATACTTATCTGGACAGCGACCAGAGATCGAGTAAATCCTCCCCTTGAATTCTGGCTTCTCTTGCTAGAATTAAGTCCGTTTATAATATGGGGAGCTTCGCGCAGGAAAGGCGAGAAAGTCTTCACACTATTTTAGGAACGTTTAACGGCCACTACTGTATGTGTTTTGCGAGCAGAAAAAGGGGAGCCAAGGCCTGTTTGTACTCACCCCCCCGGCTCAGGGCTCAGCTGCAAGGCTGGGTGGTTGGAGCTTAGACCACGAAGGTGGGGCCCCCTGGCAGCACCATCGGGCTGAACTGTACGCCTTTTCATAAAGGCAGAGGAATTGGGGTTAACCACACTATAACCCTCCCACCTGAGGAAAAGGCCTGTTTGTTCCGGAAGGCGAAGCCCAGCCTGATTTAACTAACTGCTAGCAGTTACTATGAGCAAGGGAGCAAGAAAGCTCTAGCCGAGAACAGGAAAGCCATTCACTTGATGAGGATTTCTCCAGAGTCCAGTATCCAGAAAGATGCAGTTCAGGCGCCTCACCTGACAGTTAACCTAAAGACACTTGATCCTTCTTCTGGCCTCCCGACCTGGGGAAAAGGATAATGTGGCCAGGCCATACCTGCGCCTTCAAAACTTTCCACGGCGCTCCGGATTCGGTGCAGGAGAAAACCGTCAATGCACACGCATTTCGGCCTTGCGGGGAACGCCTCCCCCGCAGTTGGATCCCTCGTAGGCGGGCGCCCCTCCTCTCGTACCCTTCCTACCAGTCGCCTGGTGCGCGCAGACCCTGGCCCCAGAGCGGGCGCGGCGGGTCGCTGGTGCGGCGGGCACCGCTCGGGCGGCGTCGGCGGCGGGGCTGCCGGGCTCTGGTCGGTGCGCGCAGGCGGCGAAGGGGCGCACGGCCAGGTGTTTCCGTCCCGCCCCGAGTCCCCACCTCCGCCCGTCGCCTCCAGCCTGGGCTGGGCGAGCTGGGCAGAGGACGGAGAGCTATTCAACTTGGTGCCCAGGGGCACCTTTTCCTCGGGTCAGCCTCTCCGAGCCCCGGGAGGCGGGCGGAGGGCCACGGGAAATGGAGCAGAGGTGCGCGCGCGCAGAGACCCAAGGAGGAAGGCATCCCGGGAGGGGGCGGCCGTGGGTGCCCCGAGGAGCGACCGTGGGGTGGACGGAGGCCCCACGGCGATTTCCCCTGGGGAACTGACTGACCTGCAGCGGGGCCTCTGGGACCGACCTGAGGCTCTGCTCCACACCAGCAGGTCCAGCACCTCCACGCCGCGAGCCATGGTGCTCCCCAGAGCAGCCGGGGAACGAGGCCTCCCGCGTGGCGGGGAGAAGCGCCCTCTGAAGGGGCCCGGGCGGTGGAACGCTGGGGCGGCCGGCGAGCCCTCCACACCGCCCCCGGGCGGCCGGGCGGCCGGGCTGCGCACTCCTGCCCTCGGGGGCTCCTGATCGTTCTTCCCTCCCTAGGTTTCTGCATTCTTTGGTTTTCTACATCCATTCCTTCGTTTATTTTTTTAAGTCATTTGTATTCTAATGCATTCACAACACATTCACTGAATGCCAAGCCGAGGGCTGAGTACTGGGGACACTGAGACAGGAAAGACATGGCCCTTTCCCTTCAGGACTTACGTTAAATCGACAGGTTCATCTGAACAAGTTCTTTCATTCATTTGACGTGTTTTTATTCTGAAGTGCAGGTTCACAAAACTCTGTGACAAAGGGCGTATTTCGGAGACGTTAGAAGTGCTACAGAAGCAGACGGGAAAGAAAAACCAATGGCCTTTCGGTCGCATTGGGAAGCCAGAGTTGGCACAGAGGGACGGAGCAGACCTTCAGGGTCCGAGCTGTGGACTGCGGGAGCCCAAGCTGCTCTTCCCGCCAGGAGCGCCAAAGCAAGACGCCTGTGGGAAACGGGACAGGAATCTCAGAGGTGAGGGTCGCTGTCGCTTACCTAAATGCCACGTTCAGCTAAGGGTGATGTTGGCTTGGGAGTTCGGACAGACCAATAGCCTCTCTTCCAGGGAACCCTATTCCTACTGATAGCAGCAAAGTCCCGGGTTCCAGGGACTTTGAATTTGAATCAGCAAGTATTTAAAAGGTCTCTGGGCTTAATGAGGGCAAATAATATTCTGCCAGGTAATTATTTTAATATGCATCTCCAGGTAGAAGCAGTTGAATAGTATATAACATATATAAAAGTATACATAATTGACCTCTGTCCAGTGAAAGAAAAACACACCACTTAAAAGTTGTGAGTGAAGTTTTATTCCAGGAGCTTGCTGAGGACTATAGCCCAGTGAACAGCCTATCAGATAGCTCTGAGGAACTGCTGCCAAGAAAGTAAGGGAGAAGCCCGGATATGTATGAATTTTCTGCTGGGGGAAAAAGAGATGTCCTGGAACACCCGAAGATTACTGCTAATCACAAAGAGCAGACATCTCAAGTTAATTTTAGTGCTTTTCTATGAATGAGAAGAACCTGGGGTCATTGAAATTTTTCCTTAGATGTGATCTTAATATCTAGCTATATTCAAAGCCCAGAATGCTTCCTCTTTTTCTCCATCCAGAATTCCTCTCAGAGTGCACTCTACGTGGGTGACTGAAGTGGCTAATGGCTTGATGCTCACAGAACTGAAATGGCAGGTGACATTTATTTTTCTTTATGCCTCTTTTCGAAAGTTGCTTCCAGTAGGCTAATAGGGGAAAGTGCCTGATTTTTAGAGCCCCCTTCATCAGAGGTGCCCACTGGGTACAGACAGGCTTGAAAGATCCTGTCTGTGTGGTCACAGTGCCTGCAGGTGGGTGCAACAGTGGTGTGGTTCTTTTTTAGAAGAAAAGGAGAGGAAATGTTATGGCGCTGTTTTCGTGGGGAGGATGTGGACTCTGGTGAAAGAGGCAGACTGTGGCTTGACTGGAGAGTGTTGGAGGAAGTATGTTGTAAGTAAGAAATACCGTATTTATATATGTGGAATATATACGTATACATCATATGTATTATATATATAGTATCTATATATACAATTTTTATGCTAAAGAATTTTTAAGCCTTTTTAACCCAAAGAAAAGCCACCCTGAAGGGGCAGCCCTTAGCTTCAAAATGCTAGAACTCACTAGGGGCTGCAATCCCTTTAGAAGGGGACTGTAAACTGGGATAACATTTTTTTTTTTTTTGTATCAGCAAACTTCTCATTATGTATTTTCTAAGCCAAGGTAATTCTACTGAATAATTTTCCAGTGGGTAGTTAAAAAAAGATCCATTGTATAAAGAAGATGTGGTGTGTGTATACACACACACACACACACACACACACACACACACACACACGTATATATCCATACATATATATATACACACACACACACAATGGAATACTACTCAAAAAAAAAAATGAATGAAATAATGTCATTTACAGCAACATGGATGGACCAGTGGATTATCATACTAAGTGAAGTAAGCCAGACAGAGAAAGACAAATATCATATGATATCACTTATATGTGGACTCTAAAAAAAAAAAAAACACAAATGAACTTATTCACAAAACAGAAACAGACTCACAGGCATAGAAAACAAATTTATGGTTACCAAAGCAGAAAGGCTGGGGGAGGATAAATAAGGAGTAGGGATTAGCAGATACAAATTACCAAATATAAAACAGATTAACAACAAAGTCCTACGGTATAGGGTGCACTCAGGGAATTATATTCAATATCTTATAATAAAATATAGTGGGAAAGAATCTGAAAAAGAATATACATATATATTTATAACTGAATCGCTTTGCTGTATACCTGAAACTAACAGCATTGTAAATCAACTGTACTCAATTTAAAAACAAAAAAGATGATCCATTGTTAATTTTGCATTTGTTAAAAACATCTACCATGAATAAGGATTCTGCTTCAAAAGGGGTCAGAAGTAAACCTGAGCCCTGTTGGGTTCCAAGGTTGATTTACATGTAATCTCACTGAATGCTTAGCATTCTGTGTACTGTCATCTCCCTATTAAAATGAGGAAATGTGTTCACAGAGGTTTAAGTTACTTCTCTGAGGTCACCCACAGAATATATAGTAGGTCCAAGATTACTATTCAGATCTTTCACCCTCCAAAACCTTTATTCTCACCACACTGCTAAGACATGACTGACAACTGCCACCATTTGCAGAAGTTTCTATAAACAGTTTCATATCTATAATAATCTATAAACAGTTTCACAAAGTGGAGAAGAGATACCTGCAGACAAATAGCTGTAACCGGTGATTCATATATTATTGATGGGCATAAAAGTATCATTTAAGAAATAAACAGTAAGCGAATTCTTATAAAACACTGTAGAGGGAGAAGTAGCTATTAAAGACATCTTCAAGTATCTCAAATTTTAATGTGCAAATGAAACCCCAGGGGATCTTACTGAAGCAGACTGATTCATAAGGTCTAGAATAGGACTGCAGGGTTTGCAGTTCCAGCCAGAAGATGCTGCCCATGCTGCTGGTCCACCGCTCACTGTTGAAGTGGCGGGGTTCTAGGTTCTAGGAAATGTTTAACCTGAGTGCTCGAGGGAGTCGGGGATGGGAAAGAGGGTAGGAGAGTGAGAATGGAGGATAGTTGGAGTCAGATGGCTGAAAGCTGTGACTCTCACACACACTAAGACATAAAAATTATAGTTTTTAGGCACCAAATCTAACCATTCTAAATTGGTAAGTTCACAATAGGCATTGTTTTTCACTTTGAAGAAGTCACTTGTTTGTGGTAAAGATCCTGGCTTATTTCTCACTGGGCAGGAATAGTCATTGTTTTGTGCTATGCTTTGTTTCTTTCAAATGTCTGTGTTCTGTTCTGTATATCATAGCACAAAAAGTTATGTAGCCTGACTCAAGTCTGTAATGACAATAGCCAAGTAACGTAAGAATCTTTTGCTCCATAATGTACTAAAACGTAGAAGTTTAAATTTACAGAACTTTCCCTTGAATTTCTCTAGCAGGTTGCCTTCATATAAAATGACTTACAATGTTAAAAGGGACTTTTGTAAGTAGTCTAAAGACATTAACTAAAGAAAACTACAGACCACAAGAGCATGAACACTGATGCAAAATCCTCAACAAAAGTCTTAGCAAATTGAATCCAACAATGTGTGAAAATAAACACACACCACACCACACGGGATTTACTCCAGGTATGCAAAGTAGTTCAGCATTTGAAACTCAGCTAATGTAGTCCATCATACCAATGGGCCCAAGGAAAAAAATCACCATCACATCAAGAGATGCAAATAAAGCATTTGACAAAATCCAATACCCATTCATGATTTAAAAAAAAAAACTGTCAGCAAACTAGGACTAGAGAGGAACAGCGTTAACTTGATGAAAAACATCTTTGAAAAAAACTAAAGCTCACATCCTACCTAGTAGTGAGGAACCAGAAGCTTTCCAGCCAGGATTATGGGCCTCGTTACTAAAAATTAGGCCTTGAAATTTATCAGGGATTCCTGCCACAATCAGAAAGTGCGGAGAATCAGGAGAGAGATGTGAAGGTGCCAAGTCATTGGCCTTAAGGCTTGTGCTTTTGCAATTTTAAGCAGTCTTTCTCTACCGTTCGGTCACAAATATCCTCTGCATTTTCCTATAATACTTTAGTTTTACCCTTCATATCAAAGCCCATTTGTACTTCAAATTGGCATTTGATAAGAGATAGGGAGGCAGCTCAATTTTTCTATGTAACAAAGTCCATTTTCAGCAAGCTATTCTATGAATCAGGGATTGGCAAGCCTTTTCTGTAAAGAGCCAGAAAATAAGTATTTGAGGCTTTGAGAAACATACTGCCATCTCTGTTGCAACTACTCACCTCTGCCCTTGTAATGTGACCGCAGGTGTAGACAACGTGTGAACAAAAGGGAGTGACTGGGTTTTACATGAAATAGTACTTTAATTTTTCAAAGATAGGTGTTTTTTTTTTTAGAGCAGCTTCAGATCACAACAAAATTGAAGAGAAAGTATTGAGAGTGATACTCCCTGCCCCCACACAGGCACAGCCTTCCCTACTATCACATTGCACACCTGAGTGGTACACCTGTCCCAACAGATGACCCTACGTTGACACATCATCACTCAAAGTCCAGACTTTCCATCAAGGTGCACAGACTCTTGTCACTGGCTGTAATTCCACAGCAGGAACAGAATGCCGTTAGGGCAAAGCAAAACCCCAGGCCTGACACTGGGTCAGTGGTCTCACGCTTCCACTGAAATATTGCTAATCCAAAAACCTCACCAGGGGTAAAGTATTTATCAGATAATAAACATGATTTCAAAATTCACAGTGCATTCTAGCAAATTCTAAAGTGATTATGATACAAATGTTAGCGCTAAGCCAAAAGAAAAAAAATATGCACCGAGAGATTCAGATTTTCCATTTTTAAAAAGCCACAGGTACTACAAAAATAGCGTATGTTAATTGCAAAACCTCACATTTCAACACCCAGAGTCATTATTATGAAGGTGATTATGTTAAACAATAAGATTTCAATGTCTCAAGGCTATTTTCATTTAGCTCTTAAAGTAAAATTAAAAATGAACAAAGCAAGAGTTTGCTTTGAGAAAACCTTATTGCATACCATTGAGTTAATTTCTTCTTGAATAAATAGCGCATAAAAAAGATTCATGTTGTGAAAATCCCTGAAACTTCCAATCAGAGGTCTGCAAGGAGTGGAGACTTTGCTTTTGTGTCTTTTTAAGGCATACATTTCCCACTTACTTTTAAGTTTTGAGCATAATTGTTTTCTAAAATATTTTTATTGTGAGTTACAGAACTGCAGTTCGGAACGCTGAAACGCTGCTCTTTTTCTGTGAGACTGACCGTGCCTGGGAGGCGTAGGCTGTGCAAATACTAATAAAACCATCCCCATGGGACTGAGTCTGCCTGACACATGCACTTTAATTCTCAGGGATGTACAGGACGCTCTTTCAGCTTTGTCCTCCAACACTAAAGGAAAAGAGAAAACTTGCACACGAGTGCTCATTCTGATCTTCTCCAGAACAGCAGTATCGGATAATAGTTGTCCTTCAGAACCAAACATGGGACTGTTAGCTGGTAATGGTTATTTCTTTCTTATTCTTCCCTTCAAGAGATTTTTTTCTTAAACGCAATGATTACAGCAACCATCCTCTCTCTCACGGCAGCCCCCTAAGAATGGTCTAGACCAGGGTTATGAGTTGCCTGAAGTCAGACCAGGTACTGTTTTCCACTGACGACAGAGGCAGCACAGTCAGAATAACTGGAGGCAAGCGTGTGAGAGCTCAAGTGAAGGGAGGCAAAGAGAGAATACATTCCAAAGTGATGGAAAAATGAACAGTGAAGGACAAGAATCCAATAGTTTCCCTCACCAAAGTTAGGGCTTTCTTTCTTTCTTTCTTTCTTTCTTTCTTTTTTATAAATAACCCTAACATAAAGTTGCAAAAACATTAAATATTTCTTTAAAAATATAAACATAGTTCTTGATGAATTATAGCCATCAATTTGCTCAAATAATAGTCTTCGAACTTACTACATCTGATCTTAAAACACCCATTTTGCCTCACCACTTGGCTACACATTAGAGTTCCCTCCAGGGCATAGATTAACCTGACAGCTACTTTTTACAACAGCAGAATATAGATCCTGGAGGGTCATCTTCTAATCTGAACTTTCCAGAATCGGGTAGATCTTTGCACTCTGATATAAACATACGAAGTTCAGTCTCAGGGAAGCCGTCTTGTTGGTAATGCTATACAGAAGAAAAAAAGTTTTCGTTAATAAGTCCCTTGAAAATGGCTTTATTTCAAATTCAAAGTGGATCATCTGGCAACAGAGGGGATCATTCTAAAGGGATAGTTTAGTCGCTTCCAAGGGTTTTCGTGGAGAGGGAGCCTCTCGACGCACTTGTGGGTTTGGCTGAGGTAAAGTGGGTGCAGGATCCTGAGGTGCCTCCTGAGCTCTCTTTTGAGGGTCTGATTCCACCCAAAATGGGCATGTTGAATCTGAACCTGAGACCCCTCCCAAGTGGGAGCCAGTCTGCACACCCTTTTGGAGTCTGTCTTCCTGACAGACAGGTTTATTTCAGGGCCTCATGTTTATATGAGTTCGGGGGTCTAAGATCTCTAGAATGCGCCCTGACCAGAAAGGCTCAGAAAGGGCTCACCCATCTGACGAGGGCTCTGAGCGCATGGAGGAAGATTAACATCTAAACTACAAGTCTTAGGCTAGAGTCAAGAGTTGTCAGCTCAGCTTACTCTTTAAGGCCTTGGATGTCACCCTGGAACAATACAGAGTTCCCTGCACGCAGAGCTGAAGGTAGCGCATTTTTACAGCACCACGGGAGGGGATCTGGACAGGAACAGCTACATTCTTTCCTACTCTCCTTGGTGACTCTAAGCAAGTCTGCCAAGCAAGAATTGAGAACAGTCAGTTCCTGAAGTCTGACTTGGTAAGAACGATGTCATAGCCCTGGCTTCATGAGCAAGGTATTTGTAATTATCAATTCATAATCCATCAGCTGCTCATGGCCTTCCTCCTTATCCATTCACATGGCATCGTGTTCCACCACCCTTCTCATGCTCAGAACGAAAATTCCCCAAGTGGACATGTCGATGCTTGACAGTAGGTTGTTAGGAAATTTAAACACATCTGGACATATATTCTGCCTTTCCATATTTCAAAAGGCTCAGACTGATTTTTAAAATATCCAGTGTGAGTGACAATATGAAAGGCAACAGCTTTTCAAATCATGTTCCTGACTGTGTGATGCACACACGGCCCATGCTTGACCAATCAGTCCCAATGCTGCTTTGGAGACCAGGCCTCTGGGGTGGCCCATGCAGGGCCTCGCAAATGGGGGTCGTTACAGCACACTCCAAATGAAGAGGTCGATTTGTCTTTACGAAAATTGGATTTTGAAAAGTTTCCCACAGAATTTTGACTGTCTGAAATGCCACCTGCTTCACTCACCCAATACCAGCTGATCCTTATAATTCTAATAAAAGGTTAGACAGCTTGTTTGAAAAAGCACAATTAGAGACAAAACTTCCAACATTCTGGAAATTCTACTTTCCCTTCCTTTCTGTTTGTCAGTGTCTAAAATTGAAGGCCTTCTTCCCTACCCTGAAGAAATGACCACTCCATCAATGCCTCTCCCCTGCAGGCACTGTATTTTATTGCCACTCAAAAAGTCCTAGAAAAATGCTGCCTCTCCTGGTTCTTGACGAACCTACCTTAATCGTTTCGTATGTATCAGTGATCAGTGCGATGAAGAGGCTTAAAATCATGTAGATAAAGAGGCTGATGAATGAGTAGAGGTAAATTCTGCTGAACAACCAGACCAAGTAACTTTTTCGCTGCATTTTTGCAAATGTGGCAAACATATCATCTCCATTTATCAGAGAGAAAAGGCACTCAGAGACCATGTTCAGAGAACGGAACTGGAAAAACAAAAGAGAAAAGTTCATTTTACTACAATGTTCCTTCCCATTGGAGACTTTGATCATGACACCATATTAAAAATAATGGGACCAGAGATCCCAAGTTACTTTTTCAAAGAAGCAACCAGGGTAACTACAAGCATTTTTTTTTTTAAATAGGAGAAAAATCACACACAAGTTTAAAAACATGTGCACATTGGAGAGACCCAGGAAAACGGAATCACTTCTAAAAAGCATTTCTTCTGTGAAACACGTAACATGTATAAGCCTACAGTTTTTCTTGGAATAAGCAGTTCCTTCTTGGTGCTCCTCTTAAAAGAAGCAGCCTGAGCTGAAGACAGACGAGTTGGTCTACAGCCTCAGTGTTTTTCTGAAACAAGCCTTAGGATGAGCTCCTCCCCTTTACCTTCCTAGAAAGAGATTCTTGAAATGCTTCTGCAGAGAAACCCAGGTCCTGACCATGCATGCTCATGGTTCTTGTTTTAAAGTTCATTCTATTCAAGATGATGGCAATATAGCCAAGACTATAACTCTGATAAACAAAATCTTCAAATATTTCTATGAGTTTCTCCTCACTACTTAAAAAAAAATAAAGTCACATTTCGAGAACTTACCTAAAATAGCCCACTCTGATATACACTGATGAATCAAATGGACAAACTTAACTTTGCTGATGGTAAGAATGACTTAATTATCTGACATATTTCACCAAAGTGAAATCACTTATTCTCTCAAGCTGGTCCTACTTTAGCAGTTTATAAACATGGCAAAAGATATACTACCTTCGACAACTTAAGGCTGTGTCACCAAGTAAAAGGAGCTTATTTTGAAAGAACAACAAGCCACTGGCACTATGCTCAGTGCTTAATAGCAACAGGAACAAAGCTGCTGTACCTTTTCATGGTAAGGCCCCAGCACAATCCAGCCACAGAAGCAATAGCCTAAATAAATCATAGCCACACAGCAGCAGAACCTGATGACGCTGGGCAGCGCTGCCTGCAGGGTCAGGATAAGCAGCTGGGAAAGCAAAAGAAGTCATTAGAATCCCCTTGTCCTTCAGACAAAGCAGAGCAATCACTTTGAAAGATAAAGAGCAACAGCTTGGAGATCTATGGAACTCCTTACATTGTACTTCTGAAAGAAACCGAGGTATCGGATGACTCCGAGCCACACCAGCATGGTAGAGGTCCCAAGGAGTATGCTACAGACATCATAACTTGTTAGACTCTAAACGGAGTGGAGAAAACAATCATTATAGAGTAGAAATTCATTCCGGCAAAAATTATTTATTGGGAAGCAATGAGTCAAGTGTTGTTCCAGGACAAAGCAGTGAACAAAGTTCTGTGCCCTCATGAAGCTTATATTCTACTACGGGGAGAGAGATGAGAGAAATAAATTAACAAAACCCCGGGTACATTAGCTGATGGTGAGGGCTGAGGATAAAATTCAGGGGTGGGGATAAGGAATGGCTGTGGGTTGCATTTTAAATAGGGTGACCAGGGACAGTCTCACTGAAAAGGTGGCATTTGAGCAAACACATGAAGAGAGGGAGGGAGCAAGCCAAGCAAAAGTCTAGGGGAAGAGCTTTCCAGGCACAGGGACCAGCAAGTGCGGCCTCCTCAAAGCAGGAGGGTGCCTGGCAACACAGTGCATCTGGCTGGGGTGAGCAAGGAGGAGGCGGGGAGTGTGGAGCCACAGAGTGAGGGGGCAGGGAGTTTAGGGCCTCACGGGTATAATTTAACAATTTTGCGTTTTACTCTGAATAGATTGGGGAGATTTGAGAACTCTGCACAGGAGTGATAGGATCCAATGTTGGCTCTGCGGCTGGGAGCAGATTGTTAGAAGAGGGAGATGGCTATTGCAATAATGCAGATGAGAGCTGAAGGTGGCTGGGGCCAGGCTAGTAATGGTGGAGGGGATGAGGTGATTCCTGCAGCAGACAAATAGGATTTCATCTTGGATTAGATATGGAGGAGAGGGGATAAGTCAAAGAGAGGAGTCAAGGATAAATCCATGGCTTTTGTCTTGAGCAACTGAAAAGAGTTGCCATTAACTGAAGTTAGAAAGGCCGTGGAGAAGCGGCTTTGGACTGTAGAAGTGGAAATTTCAGGACCTCTGTTTCAGGTATGTTAAATTTGAGAGGCCAAACAGACATCCAGGTGAAGATGTGAAATAGACAGCTGGATGGTCGGGACTGGAGTTCAGGGAATAATTCCAAACTGAGGATATAGATTTGAAAATTATTGAACAATAAATACTATTTAAGACAATGGGACAGGATGAGATCAAAAGACAGTGGCAGAAAATAGGTGGTGTCCAAGTAACACGCCTTGAAGCACTGCCACTTTAACAGGCTGGTGAGATGAGACCGAACCAGCAAAGGGAAGCCAGAAGACCAGCCAGTGATTTAGGAGAAAAACCAGGTAAGTGACAGCCCAGTGAAAAAGTTCATCAACAAAGAGGGAGTGCTTGCAGTGGTAAAAGCTACAGGTAGGTCAAAATGAGGATAGATAACTACTGGACTTAGCAACATGAGAGGTCACTGGAAAACACACCTTCCGTGGAGTGGCAGGGCAGCCTGATGGGAAGAGATACAAGAGAGAATAGGATGAGCAGGGTCAGAAACAAGATTAAAGACTCTTTTGAGGTCTTTTGCTATATAAAGGGGAGCAGAGAAATGGGAAAGTAGCTGAAAGGAGAACAGGTTGAGATTTTGTCTTTTTAGAAAGGAGAAAAAACACATGCTGATGGAAATGACATGGCAGAGAATGAGAAACTGATGCTGCAAGACAAAAGGAAGACTAGATGGAGCTCTGCCCTGGAGCAAGCGAGCGGGGACGGCGTCTGACAGGCACACGGAGGAGCTGGCCTCGGAGAGTCACTACACAGTACATCCACAGGAACAGAGGAAAAGCAGAGTGTATGGGCACAGGTGCTGGTAGGCAGATAAATGAAGTGGGAGTTTGTGGAATTTCTGTTTTTTTCTATTGTTCTGTGAAATAGGAAGTGAGGTTATCAGCTGCGAGTGAGGATGGGGCAGGAGAATCAGAGGTTTCAACAAGAGAAAAAAACCATGAAATTATTGGCTATAAGACAGGGGGAGTGAATGATTTAGAATAATGTAGAAAGATTGTTGAACACCATTAAGGGCTCATTGAGGTTAATGATAGTTGAGGTTGGTGAAAATAAAGATTTGCTGCAAATCTCCCCTTCCTTCTCTTTTTTTTTTTTTTTGTTCTCTAAAGTTAAACGTCTACTCCAATGATATAAACTACAGCTGTAAATAGTGGCAGCTGCTCCGTGTCCTCGCTTTAAACCCATTCTTGCTTTCTGAGGTGCATACTTGGGCTGTCTCCCCCAACTCCCTTGCAGTTAGATGCAACTAAATTCTCTCCAGTAAAAATGAACAGAAATGAAGGCTGCCATTCCTGAGCCAAGGCTGTAAGACTGTGAGAGACCTACCACCATACCACGTTGTCCCTTCCGTGCGCTGCAACCTGTTTGTAAGGCAACCTGGCATCAATCATGCAGTCTGGGTGAGTCCTTAATGCTCAGCAGAGAAACAATGGGAGAATCCTGGGTCCCTGAATGACTGCGTGGAGCTGAGCAGTTGTCTTGCCAGCCTGGAAAACCCACCCGAACTATTACATGAGGGAGAAATACGCTCCTGTCTTAACTGAGCCGTTGCATTTGGGGTCTCTGCCCAGGAATCTGAACCATAGCAGGTCCCCCACATGGATCACACTCAGTTGTAGTCAAGGCTAGAAAAATATGAATTTGAACAAGATTAGCTTGAACAGTACTAGTTTTTTTAATTTGCTTTTTGCTAGGGGGAAGGTCGATATCCAGGCTGGGTTAGTCCTAACTTAAAATAGAAAACCTTCTAGTACATCAGTGGGGAAAGTAAGAAAATGGGAATATTCTCAGTGTGAATGGACAAAGCAAACAGCTGCAAGGACTCACACAATAGTAGCCTGGCCTCATCCCCGCGTCCAGTCCTACTCTTTTGGCTGAAGATTCTGCCATTTCTTGTAAGAACAACAGAACTACATTTTACCTTAGTTACCTTGGTGTGTATGACTTTTGGTGTGTGTGTAAGAATTCACAGGCTCCACCTCCAGAGTTCAAATTTGGTAAATCCAACACAGGGTACTTTTGCCAGGTACTCAAATGATTCTAATGCAGATGACTGCAGATCATACTTTGATCAGCCTAAGGGATTTCCTGACTAGATTTTTTAAAAATTGCTGTTATTTCAGATTTACTCAATACAGTGTTTGAAAGAAATCATTTACTCAACAAATTCTTACATTTTGTAAAAATAAATGACTTTTAATGCAAATCTGATACTAACAATGGCATAAATAGGAAAAAATTTTACCTTAGCTTGGATTTCCATTTTCAGAATTGATCCAATAATTGTCAATATGTCACTAATAATAATCATAATATACCACCCATTGACGAATTCCATCCGATCAGAAACAGAAACTTCCTTCTTATAATGGAGGAGGAAAAAACTGACAAATTCCTTTAGGGAAAAGAGGGGAGGCACAGTGAATTTCTCTGTCAATCAAAAAATAAAGTCCATCGCATTCCTAGAAAACGGCGACCCCTACCTGCTGAAGCTGAAGTCCTCTGACCATAGATCGAACACACAGGATTAAGGAAGCCAAGCACGTGAGAATAACAAAGGCATCAAAGATCATCATGTAGTGAGTATTCTTCTGAACTGGAAGGAAAAAGGATTGCCTGCTTAGCCAGGGAGACATTAATATGCTGACATATAATCGTTTTTTTTCCTTTTCATTTCTAGCCTCATTTATTTTAATTGCTGCACTGCATACTTTAGTACAGACGTACAATACTTTGTTTGTAAAGACACTTGGGTTGTAATGTTTTTTTCCCTACTACAAACCATTCTCCAGGTCCTGTTTGTGCACAGGGGCAAGTGATTCTTTTTTTTTTTTTATAAGTATAGTTGATTTACAATGTTGTATTAATTTCTGGTGCACAGCATAGTAGTTCATTTATACATATAATATATATTCTTTTTCATATTCTTTTTTGTTATAGGCCATTACAAAGTACTGAATATAGTTCCCTGTGCTATACAGTAGGACCTTGTTGTTGCAAATGACTGTTTAAGTGGATGAATATCCAAAGATGGAATTGTTGGGTTAAGGTGTATGTATCTGTTTAAAAAGAGATCTAAGAACTTGCTCTCCAAAAACATCACGCCAGTTTACATACCTCCACGCATCTCCACATCTTCTCGATCTTCGGGTATCAGCATTCTTTACTTTTTTCCAATCAAAAAAGCAAATGATTTGAAATGCCATCTTTATCATGTACCAAATTGTTGTTTGTATTCAAGCACCATATCGTTCCCTTCTGACATTTTTGTGTGTTTTAATGCCTAAGACAAATACGTCTCATTATTCTTTCCTAGAATTTCTGCTGGCTAGGCTTGGCTTGTTTACTTTTCCATATATTCTTTAGGATCAAATTGTTAAATTCCAATAAAAATCCTACTGGTAATTTTTGGAGGGAAATATGTTAATGTACCGATGAACTTAGGGAGAACTGACATATTCATGATGTTGAATTGCTTGTCCAAAAACATGGTGCGCCTTTTCATTGATTCAGGTCCTCTTCTTGCATCCTTCAGAACCATTTTCAAATTTTATAGGATCCTTCACACTCATTTTTCAAATAATTTAAATAACTCAAGCATTCATTCCACGAAGACAACAAAGAGAAAAAGCTCTGATACACATTCTTCCATTAGTAGTAAAAGAAGGTTTAAAGTTATTCTTTTAAAAATCACCACAACCATCAATCAAAGCTCTTTAATTATCAGCTTGTAGTCTTTTGTTCTTAATACAGGCAGGACCTTTCCTATCTCATTAAAATATCCTTATCTAAGTATAAAATACTTCTTAAGCACCAGATGTGTTTCTACATGCTGTGAATACAGCTGTGAGCCAGGTAGACAATGACCCCGACCTTGTGGAACTTCTATACTACTCCAGTGAGACAAACAAAAAAGGAAACAAGTAAATGAACAAAACACTTTCAGGTAGGAGTGATATGAAGAATATAAATCTGAACAGCTAACATGCATTGAGTGAATTTCTTGGCAAGCTTAATTCCAAGCATCTTATAGGTTTTAACTCATTTGCACCTCACAGCAACCCCTACAAGGTGGGTATGATTATCCTTGCTCAGCAGGTCAGAAAACAGAAGCGCAGAGAGGCCACAGAGCTTGGCCAGGGCTCCACAGCCAGTCAGTGGCAGAGTCAGGATTTAAACCCTGGTCTGTCTCCAGCATCCATCACTCTGTTCTTGGCATCCCTTGTTAGAAATGTACACTCTCCTGCCTTACCCTAGACCCACTAGATCAGAAACTGCACTTCCCCAAGCTCTCCGGGGAACATCTGAGCACTGTTGCTGAGGGAGCTTGGTGTGGGGAGCAGGGAGAAGACAGGCTCACGTGTACTGCACAGTGGAGGAAGGCCTCACCAAGGGGCAGTAGGCTTTAGCTGAGACCCGAGTGACGAGACGGAGCTACCCATGCAGAGGTGCTGAGGGCCCGTCCTCCAGATGAGCACAGCCAGGTGAAGAGGGGTGGGCAGGGAGGGCTCCCCATCACGTGCTCTCTATGAGCTTGTCTTTCCTTGACAAGTTAGATTGCCCTGCACAGACGGAGAGAACTCAAGAGCAGCTCCACAGTGAAGCAGCCCTTTAACGTTTGTCAGGAGGCATCTAGTTTAGATATACGAATATCTAAATCTACTCTAGAAAAAACTTTAAATCCAAGAAACAGACATTTGCGAGAACGCCTATGTGCCTGGCACTTCCCTGTGCTCTCACTTTCCCTATTCCCAAGTTTGTGGAGAAGTCGTCCGATGCTTACAGGTGACAAAGTAGGCTTGTGTTTCAAATAAACAATTTTGTGATTGAAATAAAAGTTTGTGATTCAAGATCCTCATATATTTGAAATTACCTATTAGTGAAAAAATAGTAGAATGAAGTTTTGTTTTATTTACTCATACTCCTCATTACTACTCTGAACTTCCTGAATCCATCAGTAGGAAACCCTAAAGCAGTCATTTATCGAATTCCAGTCTGAATAAGGACTCCCCTCACGTCCCTAGGCCCCGCCCCAGACCTGCCGACTATCTCGCGTGGAGCTGGGGAAACTGCAGCTCAGCAGGCCCCAGGGTTGATGCTTCTGCTCCCTTGAAACTGAGACCCCCTGACAAAGCCTCGCACAACACACCGTCGCTTACCAGGGCCGAGGAAATGAGACAGACAGATTCCTCCAATTCCACTCCCAAACTCTCAGTGGTACTCAGTTTATACCTGAATTTGTGTCCATATTTCTAGGAACATACCCTTTCCTCATTTAGTCTACTTTTTTTTTTTAACCTAGGTAGAAGATAATTACAACATGCAGGATGCTTCAGGGTCAAATCCTACCTGACCTCTCCCTGCCTGTGCGACCGTGGACACCAGAACTTATGTCTGAGCCTTAGCTTCTTCATCTGTGAAAACAGGGAAGCTGCCTACCTCAAAAATGCTTTAAAATATTAAAGTGAGGGAAATGTAGGTGGAAGTACTTATGCAGTAAGCACTCAGTAAATACTGGTTTCACTCTATGTGATTTTTTTTTTTTTTTTGCTGGGGGGATGGTACTCTTTTTTTTGGTAAGGAGTGGGCCAGTGAAGGTTACATGGAGAAAGCAGGAAAAGCCATTTCAATGAATAATAACTTAGGAATTACTTGGAACACCAGATAACTACAATGACTGGTCTACTTGCAGAGAAGTAGGGACTTGGGTATGGTCCAGTTCTTTCATTTCATGTTCCAAATATCCCTGGGACCAGTAATTTAATGACTATTTAATATTATTTAATAACCATCTTGAAAACTAGTAAAATTCATCACTTACTTGATCCAGATACATGCCAATCTCTACATTCTCTGATGGAAATGTCATTATCTAAACTTATTTTAATTCTTCCACTGTGGGCTTTGTTGTCAAATGTTATCTGTGAAAAACAGGAAAAGAGTAAATAATATACCTATAGGTTTTAAAGCCAAGATACCTCTATGCATTTATTAGGAAATCATTCTTCCAAGATTATGGGAGACCCAGATTCTCTGGTTCGATCTATTGCTAACTCTGTTCAGCCTTGGGAAGTTCCCTTTATCTCTCCGTGAGCTGAGAAGGCTGAACTAGATCTTCTATGGAGAATGTTTAGTCTTAAAACTCCTATGTTTCTAGGACAGTATTCAAGCCCTAAACCACTTATAAAACAAGACAGCTTCCCATTCTAAGCGTCTCCATTTGCCCTCTTGAAGTGAGAAGAGTGGGTGCAAGTGTGCCGTCCCCGCCTTCCAGCTGGGCCTCAGCTGTTAAGATTTTTAATGCTGTTGTAATTCTTACTAACACAGAGGCTCATTATCTCTGTGTTGAAACATTTCAGATGGAGCTTTTTTGATTTTCCTCCTGGGACTAGAATTCTTTGGCATTTTAGAACCGTATGTATTACAAAGGGTGTGGTCACAGGGAATCAACAGCCATGTCTGGCTTCAACGATAACCATTTCAGGACACCAGGCACCAAGGGGGACAAAGCCATGCCAGGACACCCTTCATATTCTTCCAGTCTTCCCCTTCCAGCTCCCTCCACTTTCCCCTTGCAGAGACCAGGAAGGCAAGGTAAGAAAATTAGTCTGTTTTTTCTCTTTATCTTTTTATTGCCTCTTCTCTCAAGTCCTAAAGAAAAAAAAAGTTATTTTAAAGTCTGTCATTTAAATGAGTTTTACTGAAGATTCTTCATGTGGGATAATCAGATACCACATCAGATATAAGATTTCAAATAAGCTGAATAAGTCTAGCTACTCCATTTCTTCTCAAGTTAGACTCCAAGTTTCTTCCCATGATAAACAACCAAGGACATTGTTAGTGTCTACCCATCTCTATAGCCCTGAGGGACCTAGCCCACAGCCTCACACAAGGAAGATGCTCAGTATCATCTGAATGAGTCAGAAATCCTTGCCAAGGAGAAACCATGCTTTTCCACACAAAGAGTCTCAGGGTCTTACAAATAGTAGGTGCTCATTAAATATCTGTTGAGTGAATAAAGTTTGGCTTAATGTCAATCACATCTAAGTAAAGCCTAGAAGATGAATTCTTTAAAGAAGAAGAAAAAATACTGGATATAATTAACAACAGATTACATAATTCAGAAAAAAAATTGGTGAATTTGAAGACACAGCAATAGAAACTATCCAGAATGAAATACAGAGAAAGACTGAAAAATAAAACAAAAAAAGAGATCTGTGGGACAACTTCAAGTGCCTAAATATACATGTATTGGAATCCCTGAAACATAGGGGAAAGAAACAGAAAAATATCTGAGGAAATAATACTGAGTAAATGTCAAATACAATGAAAACTATAAACCTACAGACCCAAGATACTCAGTAAACCCCCAAAATAAGAAATATGAAGAAAACTACATCAAGGCATATCACAGTCAAATTGTTAAAGCCAGAGATAAAGAGAAAATTTTTAAAGCAGCCAGAGGAGGGGAAGTACATCCCATACAGAGCAACAAAGATGGAGACGACAGCTGGCTTCTCTTCAGAAATAATACAAACTAAAAGAGCAACATCTTTAAAGTGCTGGGGAGAAAACAGTCAACCTAGAATTCTATACCTAGTGAAACTGTCTTTCAAGAGTCAAGATGAAATATTTTTTCAGACACATGGACGCTGAAAGGATGTATTTATTACCAGCCTTGCTGCATAGTATGAAATGTTAAAGGAAGGAAAATGATACCAGATGGGAATGTGGAGCCACACAAAGCAGCGGAGCGCTCTGGAAACGTAACGACACGGGCTAATGTAAAGACGCTTTTATTATTAAGTTGATTTAAAGGACAACTGACTGTTTAAAATGAAAGTAACAATAGTGTATTGTTCCAGTTTATATCTGGAAGTAAACAGTATGACAACAAAAACATAAATGCCAAGATGGGAGAAATGGAAATCTGTCGTTGTTAGGTTTTTATGCTGCACATGTAGTGGTGCACAGTCATGTGAAGGTAGGCTGTGGTAAGTTAAATATGTATACTATTAACCCTAAAATAATACAATAGAGAGTTGTAGCTAATAAGCTAACATATAGGATAGAATGGAACCCTAAAAAATTACTCAATTAACCCAAAAGAAGGCAGAAAAAGAAAGAAACCATATTAATAATCACATGCAATTTAAATGATATAAGCACCTTAATTAACAGGTAGAGATTGTTAGGTTGGATAAAAAAGCAAGACTCAACTGGATGCTGCCTAACCAGAAACACACTTTAAGACACAAATAAGTTTAATAAAAGGATGGAAGATATGCCATGCTAATACTAATAAAAAAAAAAAGCTGGAAGGGTTGTAATAACATCAAAGTAAATTTTAAAGCAAAAAATACTACCAGGGTTAAAGGGTGCTATTGCATTAGGCTAAAAGAGTTACACAAGAGTGAACACAGGACCCTAGCTGTGTATACACCTAGCAGAGAGCTTTGAGATACATGATGCAAGAACTTATCAAACGGCTGTGAGTGAAGGCTAATGCACCACTTTTACACTATAAATCCACTGGGCACACAGAGCATAATAAACAGCTGTTGAATGAATCAAATATCTACTATATACCAGATACTCTGGTAGGTCCTTCATATGTGTTACCTTCTATCTTGACAACAATTTTGTCAGGTAAGTGGGCATTAATTCTGTTTTACAAGTGAGAAAACTGAGGCGCAAACCAATTAACTAATTTGCCTACAGTTACGTAGCTACATAACTGCTACTAACTGGTGAGCTGACATTAAAATCTAGGCTTGTGTGACTCCAAAGTCCTTGCGTTTTATAGCAGGCGTATGCCGCCCCAGTTCATTTTTACTTAACGCAATAAAGTTGGACTAATGGCTTTTATTATCAAACTACCTTATAGGATATAAGTTATACCATAGCTCTATGAGATGCGCTGCTAAACCCACAAAGCATGGGAGAGCTCAGGGTAATTCTACAATAATGGCAAAAATATAACATCTGCAGGTAGCGAAAGGCCAGGTTGCTCTTACCGTTGTAGTGAGTCATGAGAAAGAATCTACATTTCACAAGCATTTCATTTACTCAGTCAACAAATATCTGAGTCACCTACTATGTTCTCTGAAGGATGGAAAGATAAATAAAATGGTTCCTGCCTTCAAGGAGCTTTCAATCTAGCAGAGTTGATGATAAACACCAAGAAAATCCTAAAGCAAAGGAGAAGGTGGTAAGACACACAAAATACAAAAAGAAAAACAAAATCTGGGAGTTCAGAGCACAGAATGTGTTTCTAATTGAGGAATCACAAAGAGGTCTGGGAAGGAGATGTCAGCTGATCTAAGCCCTGAAAGATTATAAAACTTCTGAAAAGTACAATTTCTCCATGAGAGACAGAGAGAAAGAGACAGAGACAGAGGAGAGAGAAGACTGTGGGTAATAGGTCAGTTTTTAAAAAATCAAGTAATTTTGAAAATTTATAACTTGCTGATTAATATTAGGATCAAAATTTGGAGCCCAAATAAAAATAGTTTTATAGTTAGTGCTTTTTCTTATTAAATGATATGCATAATTATTACTTTATACTATATTCTGAGAATATTTTTAACCTCAGTCTCAGAAAATTTTATTTCTAACAGCCAACTGAGCAACATGGACACAGCCTTTGATACAAACTATCGGTGAAGTAATAGAAGTTTGGATCCTGTGCAGGCGAGTTGTTACCAAATGCTGTCCTGCACCTGCCAGTACAGTATCACTTAACTGACTGATCCTCGTGAGGTAATGAACTCACAGGGGAGGCATCACTGTGCTCCTTAATACCAGCAGATGAAATACACAACCAGAGAAAACTGTTTTTCTCCAGGCAGGAACCAAATTCAGCCCAGCCCACACTTACAGTCAGGGTAAAGTCGTAACAGTCAGGAAGCTCATGATGACGAATGGTCTGCAGATTAATGGCCTTCAGTTTAAACTGCAGCTCCGTTGTTAGGAGTCTGGAAGACGGGAGACTTTAGTGCAGTGAAAACACACACACACACAAACACAAGCTATGCTCCCACCTGCCTCCCTTACCTGTGAAAGTCCAGCGTTAAGTTGAGTTTATTCTCTTCTAGTGTTCCAACGTGAAGAGGTTCATCTGGCTCAACAAAGAAACATTCTGCCACAGAAAAGAATAAAACATAACACAGCGTCTAAACTAAATACACGGAACTGCATCTTGAAAGGACCATATATTTAAAACTAGGTCATTCAGATTCTGGTATTTTCCTGAATGAAGATTTTTAAAGCTAAACATCCAACCACGGGGTTACAGTGACTCGTTTGTTTTTAATACGTTAAGTGACCGCAACATTTCTGGAGTGGATGGGGGTAAAGACAGACCTGAACTCTCTCACTAGGCTTCCATAGAATGCTATCTTCCTTTCTGTCTTTTTAAGCCCCTCTCCATTTTTGTATCCTAGGCACAGGTTTGAAGCACCTGCAGTGTCTAAGATTAAAATGTTTGTTTAAAGGATCTATTTTTTAAAAAATTATAAATTGACAATTTTTTCTCAATGAACGCTTTTTTTAAAAAAAAAAGGAAGAAAGTATCTCAGAAGGTTTTCACTAGCCAGTACCATAATCTTTCACTATTCTTCTCAAAGAAAAAGTCCCAGTGGCTATTGTTAAAGGTACTTACTTTTTAACTCAGTGACCTAAGCTAATGGTTTACGTACAAACTGCAAATAGCACTTTGCTAATAAGAATAAGCTCTGTTATTCCACGTTCTGGTTCTCATTCCTTCCCAACCTACCCCCGAAGATACTGATAGTGTCAGGAATTTTGAAGCATACCGTTTTGGAAGGACAACACCTGTCTTTCTGACTGGCTTGTCAAGCCCCAGGGCAATGGAATCCAGTGGCCAAGAACACAGCCTGGGTCAGATTTCAGCACTGCCTCTTACTAGTTTCACCTTGAGCAGATCACCTGTCTCAGCCACACTTTAGTCTTCTATAAAAATGGGCATAATAATAAACTTCCTTTTTTTTTTAAGAGTCATGAGTTATAATGAAGTACCTGACTCGTAATAATTTGATATAGTTCTTACTATGACCTAGTAGCACAGACCGAATCAATGTTTCCAGAGATGAAATTACAGATTTTAAGTATAAGTCAAGGAGTTAAAGATGGAGGTGCTGGCTTATAGAAGAACATCACCAGTTTCAATGTCTGGATCAATGTCAAAGGTAGCGTTTCCAGGCCAGATGTTTCCTTGCTTGTAGAAGTGCTGGCAGACTGCCAGAGCCGACCGCTCTGCGCCCTCGCTCTCGTAGGCGTGATTCCCAACGGAGATGTTGCGGAGCTGCAGGTACTTCAACCGGAAGGAGAAGCAGAAGTCGGGAGCACTCAGCCAGGCAGAAGTGAGGCCATGACTCCCCTCCCTCCTCGCCTTTGAGATGGCAGGTTCCCGCCTCCTGTCCAGGGGGAGGCTGGCACACTGGCATGCAGAGTAAGTGATGAGCCACTGCGCACCAGGACGGCAGAGGGCGAAGGGCACTCGTGAATTAACTAGACTTCTGAGTTGAAGTCTCACTTCTGTGCCTTGAGCAAGTCATAAACTTTCTGAGCCTCTGCTTTATAATATGCAAAATTAAAGGCTTAAGCCATATACTCTCTGAGGTTCTTTTCTCCTTTAAAGAATTACATTTAGGAACTGACTTTGACAGTTAGTGTGAAATACAAGTTTTATTTATCTTTGAACTATTATTTCCTCTAAGGTCAGAGTTTTGTTTTACTATAATATAGGAAAGGGGATACAACTGTTCCAGGCTAACCAGCAAAACTTTTTCTAAAAATAATATTTTTAAAATCTTTATCTTCGCAAGAATACAGTTTAGTCACTTTTATAGCAATATCCCCCTTCTAAAAGCCCTTCCATGGCTTCCTGTCTCTCAGAACAAATTTCAAAATTCTTTTCCAGAGCCTGTTAAGCCCGGAGAGATCTCGCCCTGTTTCTGCCCTCCTGCCCCTCACTCCTCTGCACACTTGCCTTAAACATACTAAGTGTTTTCCACCCTCAGGGGCCTTTGCTGTTGCCACTCCTGCAGCCTGAAATATTCCCCCCAAGACTTCAAGTCCCCAGAGAGGTCTTTCCTGACCACCCTGAGGCCCCTGCTAATATTTTATGCTACTTAATTTTTTTTCATAGCACTCATCACTGTTGGAAATCAAGTGATTTTGCTTAAACTTGTTTAAAATCCGTATCTTCCATTAGAATGTGAGTTCCATGGAGCAAGGAATTTATCAAGTCTACTGCTCTAACCCCAGCACTTAGAACAGTATTGTAAGCAAATAGGGTAGGGGGTCCCAGAGAATGAGACCCAGGCATGGCTTTCTTGACATAAGAGAAGCCATCTTTGGCCTAAGTCATTTTGTGACCTAAGCCTGGCCATGGTGCTGGTTCTTGAACTGGTCTCAGTAATTAATGAGCTTAAGGGAACAAAAGGAAGCAGAAACAAATGACTGTTATCAGACAAGAGAAGGAACAATAACAACGATAATTTAACAGCTGTAAAGACTCCCAGTTCTGTTTCAATAGTAGGATTAGCCGGAAGTGCTCAACCACCAGATCAACTAGAACCTAACGAGTGATGAAGTTAACCTTTTCTGAACCTCGTGACTTCAATCAACTACAGCTTGGACTCTGTGACCACCCAAGCCCCTTCATGAATGTGCTTGTACCCTTAGCTTAAAACTTCCCCCATTTTACTGTTCTGGGAGACACTGCTTTGGGAAAGATCCCCAGTGTTCTCCTTACCTGCTGCAAGTAATAAACCCTCCCTTCTCCCAGTCTTTGGCTTGGTTGTGTCTTTTGGCTCGACATCCACCAAGGGGCAAACCCAGTTTCCAGGTAACAGTATGAGGCACAAAGTAGGTGCTCAAATATTTTTGTCAAATTAACGGTGAGATGAAAATTACTATGATGGGATAGAAGATCTTCATTCACTAGAGTTAATCTTGCACAGTAGGATGGCACACAGCTAGGACAGGATTTGTGACTGTGGCACCGGTCTTTCTGGTAGCACTGGGAACATGAAAATGGGCTGGGAACAGAATTAAGCTGCATAGAGTGTTAAATAGCATTATGTCCTACATATAGGGGGAAACAGAATAATGCTGGAGATGCTCGGTTTTGAGCTGTTTGTTTTCCATACAAGGAAATAAGTGTATTAAGTCTTTCTAAAGCTACTCTGAGCCAAACTGGTAGTTTTATAGTGGGGGGGGGTAGTAAGAGGTAAACAGTACATTAAATGAAAAAGGAGGTAAAAGATATTGAATGTGGTAAGGTAGCAAGGAGACCAGTGTGCCTGGAATGCGGGGTGTGTAACGGGAGGTAAAGCCAGAAAGGCAAGCCGGGGTCATGAAGCGGTCACATCTGTATGGGGCCCAGTAGCTCTTCTGAGTGCTCACTACCTGTGAGGCAGCCCCCATGGGAATTACCCAAAGATCTGAGCCCTCCACCACGGACACTTGTGTGTCTTAAATCTTGTAAGATCTCGAAACGCAAAAGATCCAAGGTGCAGGGCTTCAGGTACATGCGGACATTATAAGCTATGCTACGGCTAGACTGCCTGCCTTGCCGTCCTCATTAGGCTCTTTGTGGAGGTCTGAGCACCTGCAAGAGACGGATGGTGTGGACTAAGAGTGTTGCCTGCCATCAAGCCATCAGCCACTGCAGTGGTGCTGAGGTTGTGACCTGAGGGGAAGTCAGGAGGGAGAAAAACAGGATACTAGCCCCAGGTAGTTAAGATGCATATTAAAGGAACCATTGCCCTGAGCCCAGACTCCTGCATCTTAACACGTAGCAAAGCGCTAAAACCATCAATCTGAGATACCTGTTTTTTGTGATTAGCAGTAATCTTTTGACGTACCACTACATGTTTTTGGTTTTGGTTTTGGTTTTGGTTTTTTCCAGCAAAAGCTCCTATATATCCTGGTTCCTACCTTAACTCCTTGGCATAGTCCCTCAGAGCCATCTGGGAGGCTGCCTTCCCAGGCTAGAGTCCTCAGTGATGTCCTTGAATAAAACAAAATTCTCAACTTTTAGGTTGTGCTTTTTTTTTTTTCAGTCAACAATGTTCAGGGACAAGTGTTAGGACTGTATCCAGCTAAGGGGCAGGTCTGGAGCCTGAGTCAAGGACGCTGGGACTGGAATGTGGTGTGGGACTATGGCTGGAAGGCGTAGGACCTGTAGGATTGACAGATGGGGCACTTAAGTGGCTACAGCCTCTGTGGGGCTTTCATCAGGCTGGGCAACTGTCCCCATTTGCCTCTGCAGCTCTGCCTTAAGAGAAGCAGGTTTTCACGCAGATCCATAGGTCCCAGGTCATCCTTTGAGACAATATAAAAATACATTAAAGGTCCTTACCTGAGTGGTGTGGCACGCAAGGTAAGGCAGACTAAAACGGGTTGCTTCTCTATTATAGATGGATTTTTTGTGGTGCCTCTGTGATCACCTGATCTGACACATACAATGAGTCTTTTGAGCTCATTCAATCATTCACAGACATCTGAGTGCCTATTGTGTACCTCTGCCTTTGTGGAATAAATATATCAATGTGTGGCACTGAACACTGTTATGTGTGTATGTATATATAAATGTGTTTGTGTATATACACACAATGAGGAGCATTGCACAATCAAACCTGTGATCTCAGGTGGATTCTTTAGAATCAGAAAGTGGTGGGCAGGCGGAGGGGAAGAAGGGAAGCCAACCAGAAGTAGGGATTTATAGACCATGCCTGAGCTGCAAGAGTAAATGGTTCCAAGACCCTGAGACCTTTAACCTAAGCAACTGACCAGAAAGAGAAGCAGGTCTGGGGAGCGGGTGGGAAGAGACTATGAACCTGCTTTGGACAGAGCGGTTCTGAGGTGCTTTGAGCTGTCTGCAGGCGGCAGTGTCAGCGTCAGTGACTCCAACTGCTCAGGAGTCACCTGTCTTGGCGAAGGTAGAGGCTACGGAGCGGGGGAAATTCTGCAGGAAAGGGACAAACGTTTGAGGACTGCCCTAATTTAAGGAGCAGATGAAAGAAGGAACCTAGTAAAGATGACCCAAACATGACCAAGGAAACCAGGATACAGTATAAAAATAACTAGGTCTTTGACATTCAAATGCATAAGCACGTATACTGAACAAAGAATGGTGCTGTTACAACCAGCGCTGGCTCAGGACGAGGCCCTGACTATTCGTCTGATGACATTTTAGGGCTCCACTCCTCAAGAAAACCAATTAGTCGTGGAAATAGCTCTAACGGCTGAGAAGTTACCGTCTTATCTGTTTGTTCTCTTTGGTGTCTATCACCTCAGCCATCAAGATATTCCCTTACAGCAAACAGGTCTTTCCTTCATACACATTTTCCCCTATCCAGTCTCTAGAATCACGTAGAATAACTGACCTCATTAACCACAAAAACTTTATTCATGAGCCTCGTGACCAAGATACTTTTTACCTTCAGTTAAAAAAAAAAAAAAAAGCCTGGAAGTGCCTGCTGTAAGACGGTGGGGAGTCACCTGCCCTAGGCAAACCCCACCCCAATTAAGTATATCTACTTGTAGACTAGTAGAAGGAATCTCCGTGCAGTTCTGTAATGAACAGGGGAATCGGATCAACACAGCGGCCTAAATGCCAAATACTATATTTAAAAGACTGCTTTTAGGCTTCCTAATAAAGGTAAAAATGTTTTAGAAAAAATTTAATGAACTGTTTACCTCTTGCCTCTACCCACTCCCCCACCAAACAAACTACCAACTAGGTTCAGAGTATCTTTTTAGGTAAACATAATAAACTTAAAACAAGAATCTCAGAGCTGAGTATCTCCAGCATTATACCGTTTTGTCCCTTACAAATGGTAGGACAATGCTATTTAACAATGAGGCTTACTGCTATTACTATAAAGACTTTGGGCCAATATTCACCATCTGCGTGCTGTCAGAAAGCCTTAGTGACACAAATACGTATTTTATCTCACTGTGTGTGGTTTGTGGCTAGATAATGAAGACAATGATTGCACTGTAATAATTTTTTGATGAAGAGTTGTAATAATTTTGAAATGTCGTCTAAGACTAACCCAGGTTGGAAACACTGACTTTAAGAAAGCTTCCAATGATTGCTACAAAATGGGAGGTTTCAGACTTGAGAAAGTACTGTTTGTAGCAAAAACAAATTGTCTAGAAACTCAGAATAGAAATTTGACTCATCTGTATGAAAAACAAGCTTACGTTTTTGGGTGTAGTTAATCAATGGTACAATAAAATCATTGTTATCTATGACATAAAAGCCTTACTTATTTTTTAAATGAACTTTCAGGTCTTGGTTACTATACACACTCTGCAAAGTTAATATTCTCAGTACTTGTTAAGGGCCCCTGAAAGTATAAACGCTGAAGACTTAAATGACCACTTACAACCAGGGTCATAGTTAATCATTTTAAAGCTTTGAAGTTCTCATGCCAAGCCCCAGCTCTGACTCTTTTCATTAAGTCTTTGAAGTTTCTGTCTCTCTGTTACTAAACTAAAACATTTCTCAACTTCCAGTTTTGTAAAAGTTTGTTGGCAATATTAAAAATTTTTTAATGGTTTTATGCATGTCATTATATATTTCATTAAAAAAAATTCACCCTTGTACACATGAATGTCAGTTTCTATTATGCCCATTGCTAACAATTCTGCAGGCTAATCTTTCTTCCAAGTAAAGAATGCACGTACTCTGCTTACCTGGTTCACTGCGAAGGTGATCTGATCGTACACCTCCCTTTGCGTGTACACTGCGTATGTGTCATCCATTCGGTCCATATATCCTTTTAGGAAGAGGTGTTTGAATGCTATAGTGTTCTCTTCCTTGAAAGCTACCACCATCTGGTTACTTAGCCCAAAAAAGATCAGCTTAAAAGAAAAAAAAGAAGTAAGAGGGTGAAAAAGTAATGAAACAAAAGGTCTCCATATAATGCCAATTTATCTATTCAAGATTCGATGTCTAATTAATTCTGAATACGTTCAATAGAAATTAAAGTTTTGGCAGCTGTGAATTAATTTTTCCTGAAATATAAGGTGGGTTTCCAGTTTTTAAACAAAAGAAAGTGACTTTTCCTGTTTTCAGCACTTATTTTCATGTATGGTCTCACTTATGACATTGTCCCCACCAACAAAAGCTTTAGGAGTTCAAAGAAGTCCTTTAGGAATTCTTAAGTTCAGAGACACAAGGTAACTTTGACTAAGGAAGTGGGAAGGTTTCCATAAGGAAGAAAGAGTAATAGAAACCCTGAAGTATGTGCAGAACTTGGGTAGGGGACATGGGAGGAGCACAGGGGAAAGGCTAGGAAGGTGGAGTGGAACTTAGCACTTTGGGGGGACACTGAGGCATAATTCAATTTGAGAAATAGCAAAAAAAATGTGAGCAGAAAAACTGGAGACAGATGGTTCAGGGGTTTGAACGCTAAGTGGAAGAGTTTAACATGAATTCTGCAGGACAGCAAGAAGGCCTTGAAGCAGGTGTACAATACAATGTGAGCGTTGTCTTACATAAGCCTAAGTCCTATCACCAGACTGTATTCCGGGGCTAGCTGCCAAAACTGTGACAAGAAGACCGAAAATAAAAATATTCTTTCAACTCGTCTCTAAATTAAAGTATGTTAAGATAACATATCCTTCGTATTCATGCAGGACTGGCCCCTGAGTTTTACATAAAACTCAGTTATTTACACACAAAAAAGTTGTTTAACTGCACTGCTGTCATATTCACATACACTCTCCCATCACACCCACACCTTACTGTACTCCAAGTTCTCTTTTACCTTCTCTTCCCTCCCAAACCACTTCAATCTCTCTCTCTCTCTCTCTCTCACACACACACACACACACGCACGCGTGCTATATGTTTAGAACATATACTTTGACTTAGGTCCCAGGGTGAGGGGCAAGGTATATTTTATATGGAAAAGGAGAACAACATTGAACCCTCTATATGCCATACACTGTTCCAGGAACTTTCTTCACACTAATCCCAAAGTATAGTTCCTAATATACCCATTTTACAGATAAGTACATAAAGACTCAGAAAAGTTAAATAATTTTTATAAGTCATATCAGTAGGAAGTGTATAGTCAAAATATGAACCCAAGTCTAACAGACTAAATCCAAGCTCTAGCCATCCAATCATGTACACAAAGTACCCAGGTCTGTTTGGGGAGAAACAGACAGCAGACCAGGCTTTTCCCCTCTCATGTCCCCTTGTGATGTACGCCCTGCACCCCGCACATGTCATCACTTTCCACCTAATTCGACTGCCATTTCTGAAAAGCCTCTTTAAGTTGTGTCCTATTTAAATTCCAATAAGATGACTTGATATTCCAGGGATTTCACATCTATTGAAGCTGATGACCAAAAAGCCTCCAGAGAATTCCCAAAGACATTTTTACCTATTCAAGCACACGAGTACCTGCACGTGCCGGCACTGAGCTAGGTCCTGAGCATACAGAAGACACAGCCTTGCCCTCAAGGACCTAGTGGTAGGCAGGAGGCCCACTGGCAGAGAGAGAACTGCTGTAATTCAGAGGCTGAGCCAGGCAGCGGGAACAGGGAAACTGTCAGTAGGGTGCCTATCATCTTCGACATCTATTTTTTTGCTGCTGCTGCTCCTGACACAAAATCTCCAGCTTAACAGGAGTACCACCTTTTCTCTGAAAAGAGGAACTCTGTCATCAAGTCACCCTAATTTGCTCATTTGGACAAAGTATGTAATATTTGTTTGATTGCGCCAATGTAAATTAAGGAAATATCACAATTAAGAAAAACCCTGTTACTTTGAAAAACTTACCTAAATGCCTTTTATATGCTTATTACTAACAGGCTTAACATCTTAAACTGTTAGTCAGTTTCCTCTTGACCACCCTAGGAAACACAGGAAGGTTAGATGAGCTCCCTAAAAGATTTAGGAGTAATTAAGGACGTAAGTCCTAGAGGGAATAAAATCTGAGTTTCAGTCTCCATTCTACTCTTCTAGTTTCCTGACTATGACAGGTTATTTTACCTCACTAAGCCTCAGTGTTCTCATCTGTGTAATGGGGATACCACTGCCTACCTCTGATTTATTTTAAGAATTAAACATGATGGTGTAAAATGTTTAGCCCCAAACACAGCAAACACACAAGTGGTATCTATCACTCTAAGTAGAAAATATTCATGTTCAACTGATATAGTTTTTCCCTCTTACTTATCAGAAACAACACAGATAGTTTTTTTCACTATTTGATACATGTATTATCAACTGGAAATTAAGAATTTCAATTCTAACTTGCCAAATATTATACTGAGAATTGAGCATCTGTTTTATGTTGATATCTTAGAGAGAGAGAGCACCTGCCTCTAAAATCTTGATTCTGCCATTGACTAGTCCTGTGGCTTTTTAAAAACCCTATAAACATCAGTTCCCTCTTCTGTGAAATGAAGGACACCAGTATTTATTCAATAGGAGTGCTGATGAAAATTGAATGAAATAATGTCCTGGGAAAAGGTAACCACTCAAATGTTAGTCTCCTTTACATGACATCAAGCATCAGAAACTTAGACAAGAACTTTCACCAACTTCCATTTGATTGTAGAAAAAGCCTTAGCTTCTAACAATTTTAAGCATTTGTTCTCAAAAATCAGTTAAGATTAGCGATTTCAGTTTAAAAAAATCTCCTTGAATATCAGTTGTTTACTTACTCATGCATTTTTCACCGAATCACGAGAAAGTATTGATAAAGTTGAATCATCACATCTATTTTTCCTATTACAATCTGCTTTTATTTTTGTCCTTTTGCTTTAACAAGAGATAATTACTGTCACTAGCAAGAAAACACACCTTTACAAGAATAAATCATAAGTATATATATACATATATATATGTAAAGAATCACAAAATATAATTTCCCCCAAAAATGTTAAGAGAAGCCAAGGAAATGAGATTTGACATCTCCTAAAATGAAGCCTCAAATTTCACCCCCTATGCTACTCCTTTTCAGTTGGCCCCACATTCTCCCACTGCAGGGCTCCTGTGATCACAGGGATGTAAGAATCCAAGTATCTGCCTCAGCCTGAAGTTTCTGAAGAGAGAGAAATTCTCAGGAAACTAACTAGGAAGGAAAAGAATCCTCTGGTTGGGCAACAGCTGGTTTCCACAGTTGATACAGAAACCTTCAGCTAAACTTCTTGATTGGAAGCCAAGCCAAATATTAAAATATTCTTTTCCTGAAAAGTAATTACATTATGTGACTAAAGTTATAGCCTAATGAAAGATGAGAAGGAAAAAAGTTAGGGGGAAAAAACCCCAAAATCTTCTTCACAAATATTGAAGAGAGAAGGGTGTAAGATTGTATGTCTCCTTATTTATTGTTCTTTATCATGCATACAGTTAAAAGTTATTAAAAAAAGAAAAACACCAGTATCCATCGTCCTCTTTGTTAGTAAGAGAAGACTTCACTAAACTCATGATCCGAGATGCTTACCTGGATAGTCACCATTACAATTTTTAGAATTTGTATGGCAAGTTTCCATGGTTTTCTACCTCGAGCCCAGAACTTCTCACAAGGATTCATGAAAAAAAATTTGAGTTTTCGCCTCATCTGATCTTCTAATAGAAGTTCCTCCGAGGGAGATGTATGCTGATTAAAAGTGCAGTGATTTTCCTCTTCGTGAGAGCGGCAGCTACTTACAATGACCTCAGGATTTGCCATCTCTGGGAGGAAAACAAGAAAAAACAACTGTAAGTGAAGGCAAAATCAATGTTCTATTGCTATTGCAGGCTAGTTGAAGAAACCCAAACAAAAGATCTGCTTTCAAATAAGCACCATTGTGCTAAACTGTACTTTTGATGTTTACAGAATCAATTAGAATGTAGCACGTCATTTTGCTTCAGTTACTAAGTGAATTTTTACCCAATTGAAAATTACCAAATTCAAGGGCTGCTATTAATAAAAAATTACATGTACATACATAGAGTATGTATATGCTTTCTGCCTCATTCAGTAACGTATAGTTAAAGCAGGGTGTCCTGAAAGCCCACGTAAGGGCTTCAGAAAGTAGGTGGACTCTGAAATTTTATGCAAAATTTTGCAGATATATGGATATGGTCACTTTTCCTAAGGAGATACAGTTTCATCAGATTACTAAAACAAAAAAAATTAAAACCATTGAGTTAAAGGTAGAAGTTGTGCTGTAGAGAACCAAGATCTTGTTTGGTTTCTAATCCTGATTCTACAATGTGACTCTTCTGTCACCTTAGGCAAGTCACTCAGCCTGTCTGAGCCTCAGCGTTCTCTTCTGCAAAATGGGAATAAGAATACCCACCCTCATATGTTTCTAGCGAGCCTGCAATGAAAACGCAAACAAAGCCCTTGCATAGCGTCTAACACTAAGCAAACAGCCTCACTTTCCCTACAGCCCCAGCAGATGGAGCAGCTTCCTGAACAGTCAACAAGGTTCTTGAGAGGCAGTGGAAGCCTCAGAGGACTTACAGTGGAGGTCTGCAAAGAAGAACTCAGAATCTCAATTTAAGTCCAAATCCCAATCAGCCACATCACTTATACTAGCTTTTTACTGAAGGCCTTATATATATTTTACGTAGCACATTTTACTTTTCAAAGCACTTCATACCTATTTTTTCGGTCGATTTGAAAAGGATGGGGCTGGTTTTATTGCTTTCATAGTCAGCTTATCCAAAGTGATAAAGTCTCTCCAGAAGCTGGAACCTACCTTGGATCTTCCCTCAGACTAATACTGATATTATGGAAGCCTGTTCAAAGTAAAATACCCCAAACCACCAAGGAGAGTAGAGTTCCTTTTTATAGACTAGAAAGGCTGGCTCTATTTGATAATTTTTACCATAACTTCTATTCATAGATTGATGGGGGTGTGGTGGGATTCAAACTGTATTAATACAATATCTTACAAGTCACTGCTCAGGTGCTTTCCAGGTCTAGAATGCGACATTTGGTTCTGAATCAAAACATTCTTAGCAAACCCAACATCTCCAAACAATAGATAGTGGCTATAAAAATCTATCCGTGGGGAAAGTTGTAAAATTCTTGATAAATAAAAGATTAATAAGGATATTACTGAGTCAACAGGGCCTAAAGCATGTTTACAATAACATATGCAGTACCTTCAAAATGAAATAATTATAATAGAATTCATTAAAGTATGGTTGGTGTGTGTGTGTTAAAATGCCTGTCAAGATCTGAGTACAGTAACTTTTAGGTAAAGACATATGGAGAGAAAAAGTTAATTCCTTAGGGCTTTTCATTCAAAACCATTTTTTTTTTCCTTCTTCAACAAGGTATGACATTTAAACTAGC